>NC_091744.1:2149545-2387045 GCF_043380555.1 Nothobranchius furzeri | reverse complement strand
ACACACACACACACACACAGAAAGGAAAAGCAGGACAAAAGGAAAGAACCTAGAGTGCCAGAGGTAATCATGACAACTACAACTGCCTGCTGCATCTCCCATCCTACATTACTGTCACTGCTCATTTAGGGTTCGTTTTTTTACTTTTTCTTTCTTTCTTTCTTTCTTTCTTTCTTTCTTTCTTTCTTTCTTTCTTTCTTTCTTTCTTTCTTTCTTGCAGCTTTTGCTGTTATATCGGATGTTTGCCACAGACCTTTGCAGCCTTTTCTGTCTCATTCTGTAAACAGACTAATTTGATTTCTGAACACAAATGGACTCTGGACAAACGAAAATGAAAGGTGATTTATTTGCCCCCGAACGGTCATTTTAATGAATGCATCCATCAGTAGAACCAGGAGAACATGTGCACTGCTTCATGTTTAATGTATTAAATCAAGCGACTTTGTTATACTTTTATTTGTGAATGATGCACTGAAATATCCGTAAAACTTATGTGACAGTTTTGTAGCTACATTATTAAACCGCATCTCAGTACTTTTTACTTAAAGTTTTCATTAATTAATTTTGTTAGATTTTGAATGGAGGATAAGTGAGGAAAACTCTAAGGCAGGATTTTTGATATAAATAACTTATGGCATTAAACACTGTTGCTTCAAACTGAAAGTTTTCTTCAGAAGTTGTAAAGACTCGCCTTAGCCCAAAGCACCAATTAAATCTCTGATTAGGTCGAGGTTTCTGTGTGAAAACACACTGAACAGACATTTCTGTGTCCATCACACATCTCTAAGAAATCTGACTGTAAATTACACAGAGAATGTTTAGCCTGTGTTTGGACCTTGTTTCTGTATATTTCAAATACTGTATGAACACGTGTTTATATACATATCTATGGGAGGAACGCTAACCAACCCCAGGCGCCCTCACAGACACCGCAGGAAGACGTTGCTCTTGATTCCTCCCCCGCTGTCTTGGCTTCACTTCGTTCAAAGGTGCCAGTCACTTGAACGGCTCTTTGAGGTAAGCAACCAACTAATGAACGGCTCCCATGAAAGAGCCATAAATCCCATCACTAGTGATGTGGCCCAGAGAACCAGGCCATTACTTGATGCCTATATGTATATGTATATATATGTGTGTGTGTGTGTGTGTGTGTGTGTTAGCTATCATCCCATTATTGTTTTTACTTTGAAATTTGTATCTTTTTGCTCAAAAGAAAAACAAATACGAGTAAAGTTTTAAATATTGAAATGGCCATTTTTCTTTCAGAATACAAGCTTAAATTTAATGTTAGTCACTACAAACATGATTAAAGAATAAAAAAAAAGAAATGAACAATTTTCCACATAAACATCATTAAAAAATGTAGCGTTTCCATCACTCTCTGGATTTGATGTCTTTTAACTTTAGTTTGCAGTGTGGATCACAGCAGGAGGCAAGTTTCCCATGGAGACGCGCAGAGCAGAGCTTTGGACTCAGCAGTCCCGTTCTCATCACTGCTTTGATTGATGGAACAGAAATAATTACCTTTAAAGAGCAGCAACACTTGACCTCACAGACATGAATTGTTTCACCCTCTGACCTCCATTACACTGAGACAAGTGCTGCGAGTGAGTCTGAGTCCTCAGAGACGCTTCTGGCTCTACAAATAACGCCAAAGAGAGAAAAACTCATCATGTGGACTAATTGTGTGGACAGAACATGAGCCTGAAAATCCAAGTGACTGAAATCATCAGTGACAAATGACTCCCTTTATTACACCTGATTAAGGCCTAGTCCACACGTAGCCGGGGTTTTTTAAAAACGAATATCCGCCCCTCCAAAAACTTGCATCCACACCACCGCGTTTTAAAACAAACTCTGTCCACATGTACCCGGATAAATACGTTGTTAAGGACATGCCAGACCTGTAGGCGGCAGTACTTCCCCCGTTCTTAACCTCGTCCTTCGTCTGTGGTCTTCCGCAAGGAGCAGTAATTCCGCTTGTAAAAACAAACAAGCAGAAAGCGCTTGGACCATTGATAAAGCGAGCGCAGCACTGAGGGCATCCATGCTGTCGGCTAGTGGAAACACAGGTCGCACACGTGATGTCAGCATTTTTTGTCGCGGAAAGTGACGTTGCGGACCTTAAAACTCCGGTTTTGTCCGTCCACACGCAGACACCCAAAACGGAGAAAACGCAGATCTTCACTTTGGCCGGAGTTTTTAAAAAGATCCGTTTTCGTGTGAAAAAACTCCGTTTTCATGTGGACGACAGGCCAAAACGTAGAAAAACATCTACGTTTTGGCAGATCCCCGGCTACGTGTGGACAGGGCCTAAGTCACCTTGCCTCTCTCTCTCTCTCTCTCTCTCTCTCTCTCTCTCTCTCTCTCTCTCTTTCCTTCTTCTCTGTTTTTTAAATTTAGTTTCTCCCTCCATGTTTTGTTTGTTCAGTGTTCAGCTCTTTGTGACATAATGTTACGTCCACATTACACTTCATGAAAAACACGTTTACTCAATACCAAGAAAAAGAAGAAAGGCTTTTTATCAATAGTGCATTTAAAAAATCTCAAGGTGTTCACTAACACAATAAGAAGGATAACAAAAAATAAAGATTAAATAACCATTTAAAAATAGTTACAATAAAATTAGAAATAAAAAATCAAGAGAGCCTGACAGTGGTCAACAAACTTTTTATTGAATCCCCTCTCTGGTCCGCTTAAATATTCAGACTGGGAAAAAAAGTTTTATCAAAAAGAAAATATTCACTATATACATAAGATTTAGTGTTTTACATTAAGGAACTAGTATTTTTTCTTTATTTTCACAACAAAGGAACTTACACTTTCAGCTTATTTAGTTAATATTTAACAATTTTTATGTTATTGAATTTTTTTGATGAAATAAAACTTCTGCAAATGTTGGCGTTCCTTAAATAAACGCGCTTTTGTTTGTAGGTCTATCAGATGGGGCCACCTGGCTGCAGGACCCTCTCAGCTGTTCTGGGAACAACTGGGACCCCTTCAGAAAACCTGAAAGAAGTTACTGAAGACTAAGAGGCTTTGGCATGTCTGCCCTACCCCCAAACCTGGAATGGACTAAAAGGTTTCAGGGAGCAAATGGTGTCAATATCTGCTCCACTCGTTTGGATTACCAAATAACTTATGAGAAAGTCAGCGTTTGAAGGGTTTCCAGATTCTCAGCATAAGGTTTGAGTTATATTCACAGATAACTAAGCCTGAGAATTTTACTTTATTTGTATGTGATTAACCTTTCTGTTTTGTTAGGGTTAAAACTGACCCGTTTTGAATTTTATGTGTAAAAAGTACGCTTTCTTTTGTTGTCCTGGAATGAGGCTTCATCTAATCCTCAGACACACCTATTTAAATGCAGCAAAATCAATTTTCACAATTTTAATCAATTCTAAAGGTCTCAAAAAAGTTACATCTAATAATAATAATAATAATAATAATAATAATAATAATAATGCGTTTAATTTCTAGGCGCCTTCCAAGACCCAAGGTCACCTCACAAAACATGATAAAACTTACACACAAATAAGAATAAGATAATTTAAACAATAAAATTACTAAAAGTTTGCTATAAATGTCATAGTAAAGAGTTTGTGGGCTAGAGAGTGTAAGCCAGGTTGAACAGGTGAGTTTTGAGTTTGGATTTGAATGAGAGGAGGGTGTCAGTGTTTCGGATGTCAGGAGGAAGTGAGTTCCAGAGCCGAGGAGCAGAGCGACTGAAAGCTCTGTTTCCAACGGTGGTGAGACGAGCGGGAGGAACCACAAGGTGAATGGCAGAGGAAGACCTGAGGGAGCGAGATGGGACAGCAACATGGATGAGATCGGAGGTAAGGAGGGGCGAGACAGTGGATACTTTTGTAGGTGAGAAGCAGGATTTTGAATGAGATTCTGCGTTCAGTAGACAGCCAGTGGAGACGCTGAAGAACAGGGCTGATGGGATCTCTATAGGGGGTACGAGTGATGATCCGTGCAGCAGCATTTTGGAGGAGTTGGAGCCGATGGAGGGATTTATGGGGGAGACCAAAAAGGAGAGAGTTACAGTAATCAGTCCTAGAAGTGACTAGGCTGTGTACGAGGATGGCTGTAGCATGAGGAGTGAGAGAGGGACGGAGTCGGTTGATATTGCGTAAATGAAAGTAGGCTGAGTGAATGATGTTATTGATGTGTGCTTTGAATGATAAAGTGCTGTCAAGGATGACTCCAAGACTTTTACATGAGGGGAAGGAAGGATGGAGGAATTATCTATGTTAATTGATATGCTGGGGGATATGTTCAGCGTGGAGGGTTTGCCAATGAGTAGAATTTCGGTTGTATTGCTGTTGAGTTTCAAGAAGTTTGAAGAGAACCATGATTTTATCTCAAGGAGACAGCTGGATAGGGAGACTGGAGGGAAGATAGCATTGGGTTGAGAGGAGATATAGATTTGAGTGTCATCTGCATAGAAGTGGAAATTTATCTTGTATTTGCGAAAGATATGGCCAAGTGGAAGAATGTAGATGATAAATAAGAGAGGTCCAAGGACAGAGCCCTGGGGAACACTGGCAGAAACAGCAACAGGGTGAGAAGAAAAGGATTTTAATTGAACAGACTGAAATCAGCCAATGAGATAGGAGGAGAACCAGGCGAGAGCAGTGTGAGTGATACCAAGGGAAGCTAACCGGTTAAGAAGGGTTGAGTGAAAGATGGTGTCGAAAGCTACACTAAGATCAAGAAGGATGAGTAGAGAAAGAAAACCGGAGTCAGCTGCCATGAGAAGGTCATTTGTGACTGTAACAAGAGCTGTTTCCACATCTGTGGTGTTACGGGTTCAAAATGACCCAGCAGAGAAAACTGGCTGTTGTATGCCTCACTTAAAAGCTATGGGTTGCTCTGAGGATCAGTTATAGCCCAATGTGCACAGTTTTGGCCCACAGCTCACGTGGGGGGGGGGGGGGGGGGGGGGGGGGGGGGGTCCCGTGAGGGTTGGTTAGGGTTCCTTCTACGTCTGTCACAGTGGTGGGTGGGGTTTGAGCGGGTGCGCTTTACCAACTTCCATGGAGGTTTGCTAATGGAAGACAAGATGAACAGCTCTCTACAGGGACTCGGCTCTCATCGTACCCTTTGCAAACCTGTTCAAAAGATTCGATTTTTTCGTGAACGTCACATCCCTATTATGGTCAATGCAGGTGCATGTGCACGCACACAACCACACACACAGTGTTGTTTATCATTGTTCATTTAATGGCTAAATTGTTTGGTTAATTGGTCTGGTTAAATAAAAGTTGGTTTTATGGAATAAAAACTTACTTGTTGTCTTTATCCTACCATTCATCTATGCGGGTCCGTTTTGACCCAAAACAAGCATTTTTAAATCATGGGTCCAAATGGACCCGCTAACACCACAGGTGTAAACAGTTTACTAACACAAAACAAGGGTTAAAAAGAGAAAGATTCATTAGCTTTGATTTGTTACAAGTACCGTAGATAAGAAATTTGGTTAATTTGTTTATATGAATTTCAACTTCTCATGAATCCTCACTTGTTGTTTTCTAGAATAAAAGAGGAATCTAGTTTATATAATCTGGATTAAATGCATGCTAAATTCGGTGGGCTAGTCATGAAAACTTGAAAACACGTTTTTTCTGCTAATTTATTACAAATTGGAAAACAGAGGAATCACATATATGGAAGGATGCACACTTTTTGCCATGAAACATGTTTCCACTTATCTTCCTTTCAGCTCTTTCTGCAGCTTTAAAAAAAAATCCTCCTGCAGTGAATTCAGTTGATTGGACGTGTAAATACACACACCTGTCCATATAAGGCGATAAGTGGAAACAGGTTGCACCTGAGTTGAATTTTAAGCTTCATGACAAAGGCTGTGAATCCTTATTTGCATGTGAAACAAGTTTTAGAAGAAAAAATGTATTTAATATATTTAGAAATAAGGCTGTGACGTAAAGTCTTGCACTGTGAATATGTTCGGCATGCACTTTAATGGCAAATGAACTGCAACGCTCATACTATCATGTTATCTTGCTGCAGTTTAGTCACAAAATGTCTTAGTTTGGTTGCAGTTTTTCTTCATTCTCTTTGCATTCTGGTTACCAGCTCCTCCCAAAGAAAACAGTTTCAGCTACCTGTAAAAGCTCTTGTGACAATTTTGACGGATGATTGGTTTTGTAAATTTTTCAGACATGTTCAAATTTCAAATCTCATGAAAGTGTGGCTCTGTGACAAATATGCAAGTTTTGAGACATTTTGGAAACTCGCCCGAATGTCGCCTAAGCAAATGCTGACCCTCATCTAAAGCAATCTGTGTCAAGGATAAAAAAATGGAGAAAAGAAGGAAACAATGTTTGTTGTGTAAAGATCCGGTTTTTTAGGCCTCATTAAAGTCGTTTAACATCGAGTGCGGAACAGATGTGGATCAGAATCCATGCAACTTCTGCAAAGTCCTACAGCCCAATCAGGGCACTCACACTGGCTGCGGTGCAATGTGGATGCAGCGCTGTGGCATCTTTCTGCATGGTTTCTGCATGTGGATCGCCATGAAGTTGCATCCGATTTATTTCAAAATAAAAGGGGGGAGCTGTGGAGTGGAGTGGAGCTGACATGAGGCACATTCAGACTATAGGAACTTTTTAGAGATTTCAGGAACCAGCCCGTTTTTTCATGCATTCAGACAGATGGGAACCATGGAACCTTCCCTTTCGGTTGGTAGAGCTGCAGTTTGCTTCCAGCACATTTCGCACATGTTTTAGATCATGCTCACAGCTGATTTGTTAGATTTAGTGATGCAACACTCCTGTGGAAACTAATGAAAGCTGAGGAGACATTTCAGCTGTTAGATTAAGGTCTTAGAAAGACAAACTCACAGCGAGAAGATACGTTTTGTTTCTGATATAACAGTGAAATTAGAATGGACTCTAGGGGGTTTTAAAAGCAAGCAAAACTGCCTAGCATCCCTTTAATGATAGGGATATTGGTTTGCCCCAGTTGGAGAAGACGAGTGAGATATTCTGTAAATGATCCGCAGTCCAAATAAATGGTTGTCCTTCTGAAAGCCGCACAGATTATGTTCTTGTCTTTCAGTCTAAAAGTCAAATTAGGTTGGGGTCACATTTTTACTTAATGAACCTGATCCATGTTTATTTTTGCAGTCTGTTGGATCCATTAAACCCCACCATCTTGATCAGATGATTTTTTTAAAATTCTGTCACAGCCAATGAAAAAGGTTAAGCTTCAACTGCTGCTGACTGAATCCAGTCTTAGCACAGTGACAGATGCCATCCGAATAAATGCGTTGCTTTCTCTGGATTGACAGTGTGGCATAAATATCAACAGGGAGAAATAAATCAAACCCCTGCTGAGAAAAAACCAACAGCTGTTTTAAATTTTCAAAGAGAACTTGCGAAGAGAGGGCACGCCTGTGGAGTTTTGACTTCTACTCTCCTTGATTGCAAGTTGTGATCATGCACTAGTCTTTGAGCTGCGTACTTACCAACGATACAATGAATGCCAGAAAGGATCCAAGAGTCAGATTTCAGTTAAATTATGTTAAATAAATTGACTTTCTATATTTGTACAAGTGTATGTTTGTTTATAAAAATAGTCCCTGATAGCTGTAAATGCTGTGTACTGTAAGTTTTAGCAGTGAGTCACGAATCCTAATAAGTAGCCTGGTTATTCCTGCAATGGCATGGAGAGGTAACCCTGCCATTTTCCTCTCAATTACTGCAGGAGATCTTTCACTGGCACTCAACGGGAGGTAGTGGAGCTTTATTGTGGATGAAAATATCAGCGAGGGTCCACGGCATTCAGATTCACCAGGCTTTACAGGCGGGGAGAAGCGTGAAGGGGAGTTGCTCAAATTCATGGATGGAGGGGAAAAACATGGACACCCAACTCTTTCAAGCATAACCAAAAATAAAACACGTCCCATAAATGGAAATATGTTAGTTCTAATTCAAGACATCCTCTCACACATCTCAGTGACTTGAATCAGAACTATGACCAGGGGAGCAGAAACCGTTTGGCTCTTTCACGGGTCTGGGTGTTGATGCCGCTGCAGCAACGATTCACAAACCCGCAAACAAATTAAACCGATTCCAACCTCTGACAAGAAAAGCCAACTGGTAAACAAACCGTGAAGATGAGACTAGCCAACGAGGCGAGCTGCTGAGCCACAATAGCGCCACTCGTGCACACAAACACCAACTTTGCTCCAAATCTTCCCAGAGACAAACTTTCCAAAGTCTGGATGAGCATTTGGGAGCCTGTTAGTTCAGTCAAGCATTGGGCTGGCTGATGCTGATGTCCTTTAACACCCTGTGGCTTCCTGACTGTCTGCCGTTTGGTTTCATAGCTGTGAGCACAAGGCCATCAGCCCTGCGATATAAACCAGATAGCATTTTAACAGACTAAACCATAGGGTGCAAAAAATATAGTGACAAGGTGCAGATTTGGTTGAATTCTCAGGTAAAGTTTAGCATGTCAGGAAGTTTTCTTATGTTCAAAGTCGACATTTGTGTTTGAGTATAAAAGCAACTATTCAATAAATTTATTGTTTAAAGAAATAGATAAACTGCACTTTTAAACTACAACAGAAAATGCATACAAAGAGGAAAATGTATAAATGAATCTGCTCGTAATTGTTCTTTAATGCAGTGATCTCAAAACCACAACTTTACATATTTTATGTTTTACAATTCCACACCAAGATGTATGCTAATAAAACTTGTGTTAATGTTTCATTTGAACAGATTTGTTGAAAACACCATTTTTACTACAATGTCTGAAAAAATCCATCTTTTCTTTAAAGCGCGGAAACTTAACAAGATTTAGAAAATGTATTTCTGGTTTATTTGATGAAATCTCTTGGGAAATTACTCTCCTGACTTATGTTTTAAGTTCAAGTCAAAGCTTTTCTTTGGGAAATTATTTGTTAAGAAAAATGACTGTAGGGAAAAATAGAGGCTGGCCAGCTTTAATCAGCAGCTGATGAATTATTAGCAAATATAAATCTAATATTACAGACAACAAACTTAAATGTCCAATCTCAACAGCTGGTTTTTAATCTCAAAGTATTAAAATAAAATAATCAGACAAATTTTGCTCATGCAGAGAAGCATTTCTTCATATTTTATCCCACAAAGGAGTCATCTCTGTTACAGATACCAGAGGTGTGACCAAGTCACTGCTTTACAAGTCACAAGTCTTTCCATTCAAGTCCAAGTCAATGACAACCAAGTCCAAGTTGAGTCCAAAGTCAATGATCTGGAAGTCCAAGTCAAGTCCAAGTCCTTAACTTTGAATTTTCAAGTCATAATCAAGTCATCGGTCTAACTTCAATTTAATGACAATGATAACAAATAAAGTCCAGAAATAAAGCTTCTTAATGCTTCATTGATTTGCTCAGTAAACAAAGCGCTGCTGCATTTAGCAGTACAAGATCAGACCCAGAACGAAGAATGGTTTATGTCCATGTCGTGCCATTTTTGTGTTAAAATATCAAATATGCTTGTCATCATCAAGTCAACAGATGCAAGTCCATTCAAGTCTCAAGTCATTGGCGTTCAAGTCAAAAGTCTTTATAGGTTTTATCAAATCAAGTCAGAAGTCATTAAAACAGTAACTCGAATCTGACTCGAGTCCAAGTCATTTGACTCGAGTCCACACCTCTGACTGATACCATGAGGTTTTGAGCAGTTGGCTCCAGCTGATAAGTGAAGGTCACCCAATCCATCAACCTTCTGAAGAATTTTTTGTCTGTTTCGACGATTGGAAGAATGAAAGCTGAAAATTGGTTATTAATCAAAAAATTTCAGAAAAGTGTTTTTTGCCCTAATGTTGAACTCAAAACGTTTGTATTGATATAAGACAAATTACAACTGAGGCCAGTTTAAAAAAGAAATATTTTTAGATTTCTTTCAGAAAATACACAGGTATTCTCAAATACAAAGAATTTTTATGTAAATTCTTCTAAAATGTGGAAATGTGTGGCTATTTTAAATGTTTTAGCCATTTTTTGTCCCTGGTGATTTTCCTGGGCATTCATTTTTGGAGAAAAGTTCTAAACAAATAACTGAGTGCTACATTTTTCTGAAGAACTAATATTTGACCAAATTCTTAATCTCACACAAATAGAAACATTTAAAAAAGGTCAATGCTCTAGGCTCAACCTGTCACACTCTAATCAGCTAATGAATCCAAAGCACCTGCAAAGGGTTCATGAGCCTAGATGGTCACTCAGTGTTAATTTACTGAAACTAATTTAACTTTTGCACAATATTCAAATTTTTCAACGTTCCCCTGAAGCTGTAAACTTCTCAAATGCTCACCTGTGGCTTTGCAACCTGAAAACTTAAACAATCAAGCCATTTGAATTTGGTTTACCACACTGTTGGCGCCATAGAGTGATTGTAAGGACTTTCAGCCAGGCTAAAATATTCTTGCTTTAAATTTTAAAGGAATAACTTTTTTTCCCTATATAGCACCTCAAGATAAAAATCACAATACGCCTCACAAGAACAAACTAAAAGAAAAACAAAAAATTAAACCATTTAAAAAAAATGGGGGAAGAAAAGAAAGATTTAGATAAAAATGTGAAGGAAAAAAAACAAAAAAGGTAAAGGGTAGTTACAGGATCCATGAAAACAAAACAAAAAGCTCAACAGAATTGACAGAAGCAGCAGCAGCATGAAAATGACCTATAGAAGAGGATGCATTTTGATGTGTTAATGCTGATGTAAATCATCATCATCATCATCATCGTCAGCATCATCATCATCATCATCCAGAACACAGCTATGCTAAGAGTTTTTAACATCGACATACATACGGTTTTTAACCATGAAAAACACAAAAATACACATTTTGGATGTCAGATGAAACATCCTCAAAAATGAAGATAAGTTCTGTTGCAAGTCAACAAAAACAATAAACGAAAGCTTGATCATGTCAGCATTATTGCTCTTTGTTGCGTATGTTAATTTTAGAGTTTTAATTTCCTCGTAACAGGAGGATTTCAGGTTCCCGCCTCGATCAGCTTTTCGCAGTCGTGTCCTTAGGCAAGACACCTTCTGATTGGTAGTACCAGTGCTCGGCAGCCATGCTTCCTTCAGTAAGTCCCCGGGGCAGCTGTGGCTACAGTGTAGCTCATCGCCACCAGCATGTGAATCTGTGTGTGAATGGGTGAATGACTGATGAGTTGTAAAGCAGCTTGGGGGTTGTACAACTTTAGAAGGTGCTATATAAATACAAGCCATTTACAGTTTTAGCTAGGAGTAAAAATGACTATTTTACTCCATGTCAGGTCCTCTGATATGTTTGTGTCCAGGGACTTGAACCGTACGTGAGCTGTCTTTAATGAGCACAAGTCAATTTCATTTTACACCTGTGCGATGACAATAAAATGATCTTGAATCTAAAATCTTCAATGTTTTTTTATGGCATTTAGAATAGGCCCATTTTACGCCTCAATAATTATTTATAGATTCAAAAGAGCTGGAAGAAAAACCCACAAATCAAATTCAAGCAAAACAAAGACAAGTTAGCAGCAAACCTGGAAGAGGTACTTTCCTCTGCTGCAAACCAATGTCTGCTCAACAGTTAACATACTACACTAACAAAAAGTCACAGGACCACATCCTGACACAGAATTATTTTATTATTCTACAACTTCTTGAAAATGCAACTCTCTCAAGAATTCTTGCTAAGGAGGAACATTGAGACAGAAAACAGCTTGTCAACATTTCTTGCATCATGATCAAAAGCCTGCTACAATAGAAGATAAACTTCTTTACGTGAATGCATGAAAACAACTGAGTTAATCCACAACAACACACAGGACCACGACCATGACTCTGTACAGCAGGGGAGGTTCTACCGGGGGGGGGGGGGGGGGGGGGCGGGGGGGGGGGCAAGCTGCTCTATTAGAGGCAGGTTTGTAAGAAGACATTAAAAAGATATTAGCAAAAGTATATCAAATTTTAATGATTGATTAAAAAAATATTACAGCAATTCTGTTGCAGCCACTTTAGGTAGAACAGCTTTTCAGTTAGTTTCAAAATGTATCTAGGCCTATATTGCAAAAAAGACATTGTTATTTATCGCGGTGACAACATGAAGATTTTGCTTTGTCTTCCCATTTTACATTAGGCTAAATGATCACAAAAATAGTACTTATTAATGCTTAGGGTCTGTCTTCAGCAGGGGGGCCAAAGTGGGGTCCAAGCTTGCTATTACTGTAGCACCGGCTCTGGACCCAACCCCCCATCCCTTCCCTAGAACCGCCCTTGCTGTACAGACACGCTGTAACAGTCTGTCTGACTTTACTAAGGACTCTGTCCGTGCATCATCCCTGAGCAAAAGGACAGCAGGCTACACAAGCAGTCTTTGTAAACAATGCTTCATCTGATGCACAGAACTGGAATGTATATTACCTTGACATAAATTAGTTTTACAGAAGTTAAGGGTTTCATTTCACATCCATAAAAACACACACTCGTTTGTGACACGATTTACATCTGCTCTTGTGAGCAAGTATTGTGAAATAAGTTGGTTAACTGGAGTTGAGAGCAGGTTTGAGATGGTTAAATGAGGTTAGCACCAATCGCGTTGGGTTAAAAACATCTACAATAGGTTATGATCTTCTTACCCGGGCTAAACACTGGATGCGTAAGCTTTGCAAAATGTAATAGATGCGTTTTCCCCATCATCTCAGCAATGTGCCCCTTCCCTACAGGAGTGTTTCAGATGCAAACCAGCAAAGAAAGCATGTCATGTAGCTTGTCTCGCAGGTTCTCAAAATCATTTGAAAATTGCGAGATCCCGTGTGATTTCACCAGTTCACACCAGAGGTGTGATCAAGTCACTGCTTTGCAGGTCACAAGTAAGTCACAAGTCTTTCCAGTCAAGTCCAAGTCAAAGACAACCATGCCCAAGTCGAGTCCAAAGTCAATGATCTGAAAGTCCAAGTCAAGTCCAAGTCCTTAACTTTTAATTTTCAAGTCGTAACCAAGTCATCTGTCCAACTTCAATTTAATGACGATGACAATGAATAAATTCCAGAAATAAAGCTTCTTAAAGCTTCATTTATTTGCTCAAACAAGCAGGAAATGCAACTGAAACTGATTATAAACCAAGTGCTGTTGCATTCAGCAGAACAAGATCAAACCCAGAACGAAGAATGATTTATGATTTTTGTCCATGTCGTGCCACTTTTGTGCTAAAATATCAAATATGCTCAAGTCAACAGATGCAAGTCGATTCAAGTCACAAGTCGTTGGTGTGCAAGTCCGAGTCAGGTCGTAAGTCTTTATAGATTTTATCAAGTCAAGTCAGAAGTCATTAAAATAATGACTCGAGTCCAAGTCATGTGACTCGAGTCCACACCTTCGGTTCACACAATATCTACTATAAGAGATTTACTGTCATTTTTTGAAAAAACAGCTTTTCGTTTCTAAATTAAGAGAAAAAAAAGGCAAAAAAATATGGATAGTTTTTTAATTGGAAGTTAATTTTAGTGTAAAATTGATTAAAAACAAACACAAATAGATCTAATAATATTACTGGTACTTTAGCTGCCATAATGTTGTGGAAAATATTAAATGAAAACTCTAAAAGCTGCTTAAACCTCCATTTTGTTTAATTGTGGGCCATAATTGTAAAATAATTTTGTTGCACTGGAATTTCACATCATCCCACGTTGAGTAGTCTCTGTCCCGCACTTGGCGAGTTGGGATCTGGTCCCGTCAAATACAACGGTAACCATAAGCTGCAAATGTGGGCATTATGATACGCGGTGCTTACTCGTCCAGTGGAAAGCCGGGATAACAAACAATCACACTAATCTCTACACTTTAGCAACAACTTTCAGACATATTTCAGAGTTATTCTTAAATACTAGTTCACAAAAAAACTAAAGCAAAATAAAAAACACAATTTTAATGCTGAATCAGAGTGAAACTGAGCAGTGAGTCTAAGAATATCTTACTCTTTTAATCATGCAAAGTCAACGAATGGCTGTTTATGAGGAACACCAGTATGAACACTACATTCTTTGAGCTTTGATGTAAAAGCAGAAGTCACTTTTCAGAAAATACACACTAGAATTTAACTCATTAAACATCGCTACACATATCTGCTCCAAGTTTTAGGTCATTTCTGCAAAAGTTAATCACTTCTTTATCTTCTCTGTCACAGTGGCATGTAAGAAAAACAAACGTGACCTTTCAACAATGCTGCCTGAAAGATTCCAGGGGAAAACTATCACGTCTTCCCATCTGTACAAGATATAAAGTCTTTCTTTTAATTAAATGAATTGTTCAAAACAAACTCTCCTGACCTCATACCGGTGTGGTCCTCCGGTTTGCTGCATTTTTCACATCTTTCTGGAAGCAGTTGTGGACTTGTAAAAACCCAGAGTCTCTCTCGGGGCTGTACGGCCCTGCAGGCCCACCTCCGCCCTTCAAAGGTTCTCTGCTGAAGCCATACAGGGATATGTCCCCCATTGGCAGGCTCATTCCCAACCCCCCCCTTCCAGATCCTCCACCAGTCTTCACTCCCACTGGGGATGGCTCACGAGACGGGTCGGTTGATCTTGAACTGGAGCGTGAACCCCTCCGTCTGTAGCGGTAACTCGGCATACGTGAGTACGGTGAGGAGGAGATTTGGATGAAGTCACGCTTGGCTCGGAAGCGCTTCTCTTTGTTTTTTTCTATGTACATGTTGACCGCGAGGACGCCCACAGACTCGGCGACGATGAAGGAGAGGGCACCAAAGTAGAAGGACCAACCGTAGTTGTACTGGTTCTTCTTGTCCTCGTCTTTCTTGTCACTTGGATCTCCAGCGTTGCTGGAGATGTAGACAATGATACCAATAATGTTGCTTAGACCTGAGGAGGGTGTAGAAACACACACACACACACACACACACACACACACACACACACACACACACACACACACACACACACACACACACTTAGAGATAAACTTTTTAAGAAAAAGCCTTCAGAATACATTCCAAAGCACACACTCTTTTGTCGTGAGGCGGTGTGGGTGATAGGAGACAAGCTCTACTTTTCTGTAACTAAAGAAAAGATCTGCTCATGTGCTCCTTCTTTCAGAACGTGTCTCTGAATGGAATATGTTTAGTGTTTGTTTGTTAGACTGTCCTACCTGCGGCTACAAACAGGATGCCTGCACTGAGCAGGATGTTGTTCTTTCTGCTGTAGAATCGTCCAACGCCAACACACATGCCACCCAACATCAGGAGGATGGTGCTGAGAATTGGGAACAGGCTCGATGCTCGAACTATACCTGTTCAGAAGCGACAGAGAGAATTCTACATTCAGCACACGCATGTGAGGGTATTCCTTTGTGCATCGTCAGATAATTTCAGGTAACAGGTGGTTGTAAAAATAATAAATGGCCTGTATTTCTAGGGTCCTAGAACCCCCCAAGGCACCTTACAACACACATTCACACCCTGGTGGTGATGAGCTACATTGTAGCCACCGCTGCCCTGGGGCACACTAACCAAAGCGAGGCTGCTGTACACTGGCGCCACCTTTCCCTCCGACCAATGTGGGATAGGTGTCTTGCCTAAGGACACAGCGACAGACTCAGCGGGGCTCAATCCTGCAACCTTCCCATTACAGGGCAGACACATAATTCCTCTGCTGTTGTCGCCCTATAGACATCAAGACTGTAGACTTTTGGTCACATTCAGTGGTTGCTCTGTTCATGATACTAAAGAAGCTAAAAAATGCTCTAAAATGTTATTTAAAAAATTCAGTTCAATTCAATTAAATTCTTTATTCAGGACAATGCACACTAATAAACTATCAAATACACTGTATTGATTGTAAACGGGCCAGATTATAGCATAGTTGCTAATTTGCATCTGTAGTCCATTTACTTCATGAAAAATGTTAAAATGACTCCTGCTAAAGTTTTAGATGAGTTTGTTTAGCTGGCATCACGTTTAGTCTAGACCAAAGGAACGCACCAACCAAAGTGCTGATGATGAGACACCTGGAAGCTATGAGCCTCTTTTCCAGACCACTCTTTAAATTATGTCATTACTGTTCTTTATGATTCATTCATTCTGGCCAGACCCTGAGAGAAAATGCACTGTAGGCCAAAAATGCTGCTTTTCTGAACCTTAATCATACAATTTAAATTCATAATCCCAAAGACGTAGATAAATGAATGAGATGGATGGATTTTAAAAAAGCAGGATTATTTTTATGACTGAAAGCATTCAGTATACTTTACTTGTAAAATGTTCCTTTTTCCTGAATCTGAACATTGCGATTTGCCTAATAACACCTTCTAATGATTTTTTCTGGACTTTAAGGGGAGTTCAAGCATCAAGCAAACATACATCAGACACAGCAGACCATAAACAGAAGAATCTCAGAGATTTTTTCTGTACTCCGCACACGTTCACTGCTCTACAACAACTGTGCTAGAAGCTTTGGCACAACAAATGAACGCATCCACATGCATGGATGAGTCCAAACATAATTAAAGGTCTGGAATTCCGTGGAGGAATGCATTTTATGCATTGGCTTTAATGTCAGAGATCCCCTTATGTTTAGAAATAATGGGGCTTTCTCAGTCAGGTTTCATGATCTCATTTCATTGTGCATGATTACTCAGCATATGTGTTGGAAATGACCCTCAGCTCCTGTCATTTGTAAGCTTTGCTCAATCTTTTTAAAATCGACTGACTCACAACCTCCTTTAAAGGCTGAAGACTTTGAAATGCTCAACAGCCTGGCTGATGGTGCATATTTTCATAAAATCAATGCAGCATCAAAGCATCTTCAGTCAGAGGCTCCTTCAGACCTGCTGTGATATGGACTAAAGGAGATCCAGAAATGTTGGCGTGACCTTTGACCCAGCCCTCACCCTGGATTCTCATGTCAGTTCTCTTGTTCGCTCTTCCTTCTCCCATCTCAGGAACGTTGCTAAGCTGAGTCCCATTCTGTCCCGCTCTGAACTTGAGACAGTTCTCCACACCTTCATCTCCTCACGCTTAGACTACTGTAACTCTCTTTTCACGTGTCTGAGCAGAACCTCCCTGAACCGTCTACAGGTGGTTCAGAACGCCTGTGCTCGGCTTCTGACCAAGTCCTCCAAACACACCCACATCACCCCGCTTCTCCTCCAGCTTCACTGGCTGCCAGTCAACTTCAGGGTTCAGTTCAAGATCCTGGTTCTGGTCTATAGGGCCTTACATGGACAAGCACCATCTTACATTGGTGATCTTCTTAGTCCCTACACCCCCAGCAGGTCCCTGAGGTCCAGTGATCAAAGCCTACTGGTTGTGCAGCACCAGGCTAAAGGTCAAGGGTGACAGATCATCTGCTGCTGTGGCCCCCAGACTCTGGACCTCTCCCCCCCTGAGCCTGAGATCAATGGACTCAGTGGTCTCCTTTAAAAAGCAGCTGAAGACTCACTTGTTCAAGCTGGCTTTGGTGTGACCTTCATCACCTCTCTCTCCTTATTCTGCCTTTCCCGGGATCCCGCTTTCCTATTGATTTTCTCTCTCCCTTACCTTACATTTTCTGTTCTTTTCTCCTTTTAAACATGTTTTCAATCATTAAAAAATGTATACTTTTATTTTGTTTTGTTTAGGTTTTTGTGAAGCACCTCATGATTTTTATCTTGAGAGGTGCTATATCTTCTTCTTCTTCTTCTTCTTCTTCTTCTTCTTCTTCTTCTTCTTCTTCTTCTTCTTCTTCTTCTTCTTCTTCTTCTTCTTCTTCTTCTTCTTCTTCTTCTTCTTCTTCTTCTTCTTCTTCTTCCTGCCCCCAGCCTTCAGCATCTATTACTTGGCTTGTTAGCAGATTTGCCATAACAGCTTTAAAACGTGAACTCGGAAGGATGAAGCCCCTCGATTCGGACGCACTGACTGACTCCGATGGTTATTACCAAATTTCTAATCAAAAGTTGTGTAATGTTTAAATGGATACTTAGCAAATTTTTCATATTTTTAAATTGTTTTCTTGAGCCAGGATGTGCTACAACGACCCTTTACAGGGTTATTGAAAGGCCACCCAGCTCCTATCGCCCCCATGACCAGAATATTCCACTTGCAACTTCAGACTGGCGGGCTGCTCTATTGAGGCATAGAATAAAATTGAGGTGACCTACCTGGTGCTGCAGTCTGGCTTCAGCACGTTTTCTGCACTTTTTAGATCATGAACACAGCTGATTTGTTTAATTTAGAGATGAATCACTCCTGTAGACAATGAGGAAGGCTGGCGAGATGTGTCAGCTGTTAGATTAAGGTGTTAAAAAGATAAACGCAAAGTGAAGAGACAGGTTTTGCTTTCTGTTCTATTAACCGACAGTAGGGGGTGCTAAAAGCAAGCTTAAACTGCCTAGTTCCCCTTTAATGTGCAGAGTACAAGGTGGGAATGACTCTCAGCTTCTGCCACATCCTGTTTTAGCTCCATATCTGTAAAAATAACTCACTTTTTGCCAGTTTTGTATTGGCTGATGTTAATTAGTCGTGGTGGTATTAATCAGAGCGAGTTGAAGGTGTCCATTAACTGATTACATCATTAGATATTTTGCTAAAACTTCAAAGACACGTGGTTATTTACTCACACATGTGGAACCTGTGGTAGAAACCAAACCATGGACAGAATAATAATCTGAAAGGTTAAGATAAGAAGTCCTCCTCCTGGTTCTGATCCCTCTGTAAGGTAACAGCATAGGTTTCACAGAGCAGTCTTTTTTTTCTTTCTTTTTTTTTTTTTGCAAAGTAATACATGATTTGAAACTACAATCTGCAATCCATACTAGTTTCCCTGGAAACAGAATCAGGCTATCGTGACATCAACAACTGGACCGTCACAGTGATGTTTCTGGGGCAACATTATCACTTATAGTTGTTTTTTACATTATAGATCAACTGTATATTTGTCTCTAGCAGGAATTAATGCCTTGGAAGCTGTACTCTGGGTAAAAAAGCTCCGCTGCGCCTGTTACAGTAACTAGAAGTGAGCTGGATCACTTTTACTTGATATTTGATTGGATAACAGCAACACAACTCTATTTCTGACTTTTTTTTTTGCATTGTAACATTGATGTTTTATCTCCATAAATAACACAAGTGTGGAGGAGTTCTGTTGTGTGGTGGAGATGCTAATGCTAACGGTTAGCTTCTACTAGCTGAGAGGTTCTCTGCTCTCATCTGGACCAAACCAACAACAGCCTTCCCCGTCATGACTCAAGATGGGTGAGGAATGTTAAGTGACAGTGTGACGTAGAACTGTCAGGCTTTTCTAATCCTATAGTCTATTTTCTATCAGAAGCTAATGCAGGAGATAGGTGTAGGAGACTATTTTCATGTTCTGCCTGCATGAAAAACTCCAAAAGATGATCTTGTATTTCCAGATATCGTTTGTTTTTATGAGTTAATAAAACTTCAATGGCAGAAATTCTAGTAGATTAGCCACAATATTTGCAACAGCAAATAAAGCGCCTAATCCTTCCGACGAGTCTATTTCAGACAAACCTCACTGCACACCACATGACACATGTTGTAATCAGCAGAACTGCAATTACTGTCATGACATCATGCTTTTATGGGGAGGGGATGGAGATGTCATGACACATTAAGTACCCGTGTGATAACTTCATCATCGCAGACGGGTGGAAAAGACAGAGGATTAAGGGTTGGAGTGTTTGAAGATGAAGAGGTTGCTCTGACTTACGTAAGATGTACTCAGAGCTGTCTGTATCGTAGTCGTTATCCTCAGGAAAATGATTGATCCGAAAACAGTTTCCTTTGTTGATACCTGCGGAGAAGCAGCAAGTTTGACTTATGGCGGCGGCAGAAGTTAATGCTATGAAAAGAAAAATAAATTAAAATATAAGGGAAATTCCGTTTCCTTATATTGATGTTTGATATGAAGGATTAGAATTGAAACCAATAATCAGTCTCAAATTCAAAGATGACTCTATAACACGTGAAAACAGCTAAGGAGGGTTTTGGTTTGTCTCTGACGTTCTGAGCTTTTCAGGCTCCTGCCATCCAACGATCCAGTCTTTTCCCTGAGAAAATGCTCTTCTAAACTTTTAACAGAATAAAACATTGGAGGTTTTTAAATATTGAAAGCTTCGACTTTGAATTAAAAAGCCTGACTCTGGTTTGGCCGCTGCATCCTTCCATCCCTGTGTTTGTAACCACGTTGGCTTCTGCCGAGCGCTCGTTATAAACATTAAACTCACAACACAAAACGAGAGCATGAACAGAACAAGTGTAGCAATTATAAGTGTACTTAAAAGCCTGAAGATGCAAACAGAAACAGCTTGGATAATGAATTATACCCTAAAAAGTATTGACACTTTGGCTCTTGCACGCTCCTTTAAAAAGAGGACGTGAAGCCTGAAAAAGGCTTAAAAGCACAAATTCCAATTCAAAACTTATAAACATACTTCTAACTTTTAAAGTGTTGACTTTCAAATTTCCCAGATGTAAGAATGTGAAAGGAAACGTGGAGTGGGTAATAAATGTTACATCACAACTAAAGGTTAGAATTAAGCGTTGAGATGAAGTGTAAAACTTGTTTTGGCTAATGGGAGAGATGCTGAGGACACACACACACACACACACACACACACACACACACACACACACACACACACACACCAATCTGTTAGCGTGAATATTTTAATAATCGGAGTGATACACAGTTATGACACTTCCTCTAAACGATTTAAACAATCCTGTTGATTTGGAACAACTAGTGAAGCGTCTGTTCTCTGTGGAGATTTAACATTACAAATTAATGCAAATAAACAGCTGAATGTTGTTGTTGAATCGTCTGATTGTGCACAAGATGCTCTTTATCGCTGCTATGGGAATATTAGATGTTCACGTTAAATATAGATATAGATATATTGTGGATAAATTAGCAAATGAAACACTCAAAACCAACAGGAGGATGAACTGAAATGAACTGAACGCAGCACTTCTTCTTCCGGCTCCTGGAGAGTACAGACGCTTTTTTTCCTCCTCTCCTCCCTATCTTATCCCAAGGCTGTTTGTCTGTCTCTGGGTGTACGGCGTTTCTGCATTTTTTCTGTAAAACTGGAAACTGAAATTACTAAAATGGACCTGGTCAGTTGGTCTCTCAACTCGATTGACAACATTTTTTCAACGATGAGAACGGGAGAAGGGGCTTCCGGGTGCCCCTCTGGGACAGAGCCAGCTGGGCATATCATGGACTCCAGGAAACAGTGGAACCTGTTTTTCTTATCGCAACTGTCTGTAGAAGATTCTGAAGACGTCTGGATATTCGTGGTGTTGGTGTCAGGATTCCTGCTTTTTGGCCTGGGAGGTTACCTGGCTTACCGGAAAATTAACGAGCTGTCAAGGAATATTGGCTCTTTCCCGGAGCTCAGGGATGGATTATACCGCGCTGTGAACGCACAGACTCATATAATTGTCGAGATGAGTCGTAAGCTTGGAACTTCGGCTGAGATTCATGCATTGGCACAAAAGATGGATACGATCAAGGAGCGAGTGGACAAATCAGCACAGATTAGGATAGATTAATTTACGCCATTATTGGATTCAGAGGGGTTGAGGACCAACGGAACTTTAAGGCAGAGAGGAAATTATCTCTGTCTGGCCCCAAAACTATTTCTTATCTGAATCTGGTGCCCTTGGCACCAGATTATTTGCTACTGCAAATAATCACAAATTTTTATGTAAATAATCATTTGAAATCTAAATGTATAAAGGCTTTATTAAATAGTATTTGAACGAACTGCAATGATATTTCTGAGATTATAATTGTTTTTAAAAGGCTGCTATCAGCTTTAATGTTGGTCCTGGTGTGACTCATGGTTAGCCCTTCAGAGATAATCTTTGTTTCTCCAGATGGAGGCTGTTTAAAGAGCTTTCCACAACAAGTACCTTTTCCACAGAAACCCACTTTTAAAGAACAATTAATTTAGTGTCAAAGCAAAAAAACAAACAAAAAAACCCCCAATTAATTATCATTTCAATACTTCACACTTAATTCTTCTCTTAATGAGTCAAGGACACATTTTTTTTAAATGTTGTGTTTTTTGGTGAAAACAAACCAAGAAAAATTGTATTAACATCATAAAATAATATAAAGACTTTAATTGAAATAAAGGGAATTAATTAATTAATTAATTAATCGCTCCATCAGTCATAAACAATGCATTTTTTCCCTCAAGAACGTGTCCAAAAGTGACTTTTCTTAGTAATAAATAATCAAGAAAATTCTGCCTATTTTGTTGCAAATATTAGAGTCCGAATCTCCATCAGAGTTTTGGCTTCAGTTAATTTTCTTTCCCTGAGAAGACATTTAATCTTAGATGGTACTGTGGTGAGCTCAGTTGTAGCTCGGAAATCCAAATCAGCTGATTAGCCCACTGACCGTTCCTTCTGAGCCTGAGTGGCTTTCTGTATCCGGGGCCTACGAGGCATCTGACAAGCTCACAGATCACTGAGATGATTGACACGTTTTGATATGGACACGTTTGATGCAGTAAGACATGCATCCGCTGCATTTGTACCGTGACACAGTGAGTCACAATCAAACAGTCAGGGCACCGTATATGTTTTATACAATCATGTTCTTATTCCACTGCATCACACTTTTTATAATCAGTAAAATTCATCATGAGTGAATTCTGAAACAGCAGGGGAAGAAAATGAAAGAAATTCAGGGATTAGGTGACAAGACAGCCTCCTTCTGTTTGCTCCTCTGTGTCAGACTCAGTCATCCAGACTGTTTCAGCTCTCTCTGTCTCTTTTTTAACAGCACCCTGACCGTGCTCAAGTTTGAAAAACTCACTTCCCTCATGTTTTAGAATGCTCGCTTATTAAAGCTTCCACCAGTTTAATTTTGAATATTTATGTACATGCTCCTGAGATCAAACCAAAAGCTCAATGCATTTTTGCTGACAGTGTCAAGATTTTAACTTTAGCATCACTGGACACCTTTCTTCATTATATTCTCCAAAAGTTGAGGAAAAGTGGTGACTATAGCTTTAAAATGACTCTGAGGAATCAAGATGTGAACTGAAAGCTGGTAGGGGAATAATTAGGGGTTTGACGGTGAAACGACGAAGCAGAACGAGAGAGCGAGTTCACTGGGGGGGAGGTTTCTCCCTAGAGTCTGTTTCTCTGAGAGATTGGAGACGATCTTTTATTACTCAGCATAGCTTCTCCATAGCAACCTCCCCCCCGGCAACCCAGAATCACTTTTCAATTGCTGCTTCACAGAGGACACCTTTGACATCTTTCTAATGCATTCACAAGGCTTTTACACACACACACACACACACACACACACACACACACACACACACACACACACACACACACACACACACGCGCGCGCACACACACACACACACACTTTTTTTTAATGTGATGCTTTAATTATCATCAATTAAAAATAAGATAATGTGTTAAAATTGGACCCCTTTGAACCCAATTGATGCCTAACCCTAACCCTGTATATGAATAAATTTAATGAAGCTGTACCTCTAACAAAATGCCAGAGCCTGGGCTACAAGACCATAAATATTTTTACGTGCTCTGTACACTAAAACTACAATTAAACGAATCATGACTAATTGCTCTTTGTGAAGGGAAGAAAACATGTCTACTTTTAACTGTAATGTTTTGTATTTTGTGGAAAGCAGGCTGGCAGGGACTTGGGACAAGCATTGAGCAATCATCTCAGCAGAACTTCCCCTGAACTCTACACTACACCTCTATATATTAGCAGTGCTCTGCTGCCACCTAGTGTTCAGTTCAGCACACACTATTTACAATGTACCATGTCCATTTACACTTTATCAATAACACATGTACTAATATTTACACATCACAACAAATCCCACAATGGTTACCTTCATGAGACCAAATGAATCAGATACACATATTAGGATGTATCTTCATCAGGATTTGACCTTCTAATGTCAGACTTTGTTTGCCTGAAAGACTTTGTATGTTTTTGTGCGAGGGCAGCATGTTCGGAAAACAGCAGCATGTTCCTAAAGTAAAGGTTCTTGTTACATTTCAGCATGACTTCCTGCATTGCAATTCGTCCCTTTTATTTATTTCCCCCCTAGAAAGTTCATTTTCCTCCAACTGCTTGTTTCTACACAACAAACTCAGATGGTTTCTCCCGAGGATTTCTCTTTACTTATGCTGCTCATTTCACTCAATACAACTGGTTGGACTCCATGTTGCTCTCCAGGCAGAGAAATATCAAAAGACAAATAAAATAAACAGAAAAAAGAAATATTATCCACAGATAATGTTTTAATTGTTCTGACATTTTATAAATTATTGTCATCCAAAAATCTCAGTTTTCAATTTAGGAATTATAAAGTGGATACTAAAGTGGATACAGGAAGCCACAGAAGTAAGAGCTCGCCTGATTGTGTTACTTTCCCTTTCTCGTTTGACGTGCAACACTCCTCAAAGGCAGCATTTAAGAACACTCTGCAGCCCTTTTCAAATCTGTTGCAGCCTCTTACAAAGAGAGAAGAAGAGCGGATGCGTCTTTTGATTAACTTTACATGAAATCCATAAATAGCAACGGATTTTTCACATGAAATTCCAGGATGAGTTACAATGGTGGAGACTTAGAGCCTGGAGTGTGAGTTCTCTAATGACTGAATTCATCAGCATATCAGACAAATGTCTGGGTAAGTGGACCGATGCAGCCACAACACTCAGCTCTCTCTCTGTCTGACATCTGCTACATAGAATCCTATGGAAACATATGGAAAAGGGGAAACGTCTATTTTCAGATATGAATCTATTATCTTGTGTTTTTTGTTGAATAGTCTTCATATTTTCACTTATTTAGAAAGAAAAGTCATCTAAGAGTTCCTGAAATGGTCTCATGTGGCTGAAACTGTAACATCTGTTTGGCTGTAAAACATGAATGAGGTGAGGTGTTGCTTGAAGGCATGTGGAGAAAAATCTCAACAAACCTCCAGAGGGTTGTGCATGGATAAAAAAAAACGGATGTTTACAGGAAAAAATATGGCTGATTTAATATTTTTAAGGGAAGCAACGACAATGGTCAACACACAGAGCTGTGAACCACAGTTCTCTATATTTATCGGCTGATTGACTGTATTGATTTGGTTTGAATGCTAGTGTGTGTGTGTGTGTGTGTGTGTGTGTGTGTGTGTGTGTGTGTGTGTGTGTGTGTGTGTGTGTGTGTGTGTGTGTAAGGCGATATCGACCTGTTGTCCAGAAGCCAGACGCCCAGCCCCAAACTCCCCAAGGACCAAGCTACAAAATAGCTATAAGAAAACAGTAACGTTTACTGAAATGAAACCTAATTTAATATTAAAATGTTTATTTAACATTTTTTTGCTCAAACAGGATAAACATCATCATTTATTGTTATATTCTTACTGTTGCTGTGCAGTTAGGATGTGCGAGGAAACATTTGACATTTTTCTGGCTCGTGAAAGGAAAACAAAATCTGTGCATAGTCAAAAATTATAACGTGTTCGTTCAGAAAAGGGGACAACTTTTCTTCTGCCTCTGAGCACACAGATCTCCACCTTCCAGAAAACAAAGGACCACTGTGTCAGCATCCCTGGGGCGCATCACTTCCCTAACCTATAATGCAAACAAGGGCCATGCAGAAGAAGGAAGGAAAAAGTTTGTGCACATTTAAAGTAATTTATTTTACCTTCGATACAGCAGATCCTCCACAGCCCGGAGTGCGTCAGGTCCCCTTTGACTTTCTTGGTTTGCGTCTGGGTTTCGTCGGAGGTGACATTAGTGGCGTTGCAGATGTACGCCCGAGAGTAGAGCCAGTAGTCGGTGCCGATGGCGATGGTCATGAGGCTGAAGGCGGCGAAGGCCCCCGCGATGGCCAACAAAGTCTGAACCCCTCGGTCACACCATGCCATGGCGTCTCATGCCGTGAGCATCCTCCACAGCGGTTTTACGCACGCGGGGACGAGCACCTGATGCCAAAGAAGCGCTCGCGCTTCGATCGCCCGTTGTCCGACCCTATCCTTCCCAAATCTAATCTGAGCTCCTCCGTCTTTTTCCTCGTGTGAAACTTCAATCCGAGTTCATCTGGAGACGCAGGGCTCGGATCTGCGCTGCTTTTGTTTGGTTCCGTTAGAAGCGATGATCAAATCAATCCTGCCACAGGTGGAAGCGAAAGGGAATGAAAAAAAAAATGCAAAGTTTTGACCAAGAAGGTCAATGAGGCGCTTTAAAAAATGTGCACAGAAGCAGCAGCAAGGCTTTCTCCACAGTTTATTGTTTGGCACAAAAGCGCACAATAGATGCAGCATCCAGAGCAGACCACACCTTCCCGCGCTTTAGCCAATGGAAAGCGAGAATGAGAACTGCTGCCTGAGAGACCAAACATCCCTTCAACCTGCGGTGATGGGGAATTAAACATTAGCAAGCGGTTAAAGAAGGCCAACTAAAAAGAAGTCAGGATCACATTTAACTGAATATCATAAATTTGTTCAACATTTGTTAAATATCATATTAAAATATCATATATTATATTTTAATTATATTGACTGAAATTAATTGAGTATATTCATAAATAACATTCAATTCCTTTTAGGTTATCTTTATAGCACCAATTCATAGCACAAGTTATCCCAACACACTATTTAAACACGTTAAATGAAAATGTTCATAACGTTTATAGACAGTATTTTTAAAGGTAGCCAAGGTGTTGAGGGGATCCGCTTTGGTGGCTTATAAGGATCAGGTCTCTGCTTTTTGTAGATGATGTGGTCCTGTTGGCTTCATCCGACCGTGATCTACAGCCTTCGCAGAAGCGGTTTGCAGTCGAGTGTGAAGCAGCTGGGATGAGAATCGGCTCCTTTAAATCTGAGACCATGTTTTTGGGAAATAGGCAGATTGGTGCTGCATCTGTAGTGATGCGGGCGTTGTACTGGTCTGTCGTGGTGAATTTACCGGTCAGTTTAAGTTCCAACCCTCAACTATGGTCAAGAGCCTTGGGCAGTGACAGAAAGGATCAGATTGTGGATACAAGCTGCTTAAATGAGTTTTCTGTGCAGGGTGTCTGGGCTCTCCCTTAGAGATAGGGTGAGAAGCTCAGCAATCCGGGAGGGGCTCGGAGTAGATCCACAGCTTGTCCAAATCGAAAGGAGACAGTTGAGGTGGCTCGAGCATCTAGTTAGGATGCTTCCTGTATGCCTCTCTGAGATTTTATGGGTACCCAAAGGAAGACCTAGGACACGCTGAAGGGACGATGGGTATTTCTCAATGTCAAGGAACCTCACCTTGATGCCTTGGTCCAGCTTGCCTAGGAGATACGTCATCAGGAACCAGCAAGGCGTTCTCCAGTTGTCATGGTCTGTGCTGAGTTAACCTCTGTCTGGGATCTGAGACTTTCTGTTGCAGGTGAGCGTGTCCCGGAGAGCAGCTGTTGCAGATCGTCTCATCAGTGGTCAGGGGATTTAAGGAGCGGCGAGACAACTCACCAGTGCCTGAAGATTACTGTGTATTGGGTAGTGTCTAGCCTGTGTTCTTGCCTGTTTAAATATTTCTTTGCTTCCTGTAATCTCAGCGATCCTCATATTAATCTGCCGTTTTCTCCTGACTCACTCAGGTTCCTCTCATCAACCAAAACCTCTCTTCTTCAATACTCCTTTGGATCAAACCTGCCTGCCAGCCACGTCACTCGCCTCTGACCGCCTGCTCTCCACCGCTCAACTGCCCGTCTGGACACATTTGGACTCCTGTTCTCCAGTGCTCCGCTCCCAGGCATTGTCTCTGTCTCTCAACCACCCCAGCCAGACCTGACTTGCCCTCCTCTTGAGCTCCTAAAACATCCAGGAAACCGTAAGCCTCCTCTCACTTGGTTTTGTTTACAAGTTAACTTCAAGATACTCACTCCTGTTTCCACTTCAGAATCTATCGGAGCCTCCAGACCTCGGATTGCCACATTCACCTCAACTAAGCAAATAAATAAAATATTTTACTTACCTTCTGTCTCCCGTAGTGATTCTACATGACGTGGGTCAAAAAGCTACACCCAAACATGACAGAATCATCCGGCCAGCAATCTGATCCCACCGTTGAATCACTTCCGCCTGCTCTAGCCACGACATTATCCCAACATGAGAACTCCACAGACACTCCTTGATCAACAGACAAACACTAACCAGCATTGATCCAGTTAGAAACCATGATCCGGCAGATGAATGACAAGCTTTCTGTTTCCGCAGTTCCAATGGTCCCGCCAGCTGCCCGAGAGCTTCCTGTCCAGACTGGTCCGTCACCTCAGTGGCACTTCTGGGTCACGGACTCCCCTCCTTCAGATACATTCTGCGGTGAGTTTGGCCAGGTACAAGGTTTTCTCCGCCAATGCATGTTGGCATTTGAAAGGTCCCCAGATATGTTCAGCAGCGACCCAGTTAAAATATCCTACATTATAGGTTTGCTCCAAGGCCGTGCCTCACAATGGGCGGAAGCAAAAAGCCGGGACACCAGCTTCCTTAAAGGTTCCCTCGCCAATTTTTTTTCCGATTTCAAAAAGACTTTTGACCATTCAGAAACCCCAGCAGAAATAGCTAAGACCATATGGAGTCTAAAACAAGGAAAACTAACGGTATCAGACTTTGCCATAGACTTCAGAACTTTGGCCACAACTTCAAGTATGTATGCTGATTCACTGATAGGAGCTTTTACCCAAGCCCTTAACGATGAATTCAGGATCAGTTAGCCTTCTGCCCTGAGTCTGAGAATTTGGAGGATCTCATAACCCTTGCTATCCGCATTGAAAAAAGATTAAAGACCCGTTCTAAGTACACACAGCCATGGTTTCCGCCCGTTCAGCCCAAACAGTCCGCTTGTTCCACATCACCTCCTGTTCAGCCTCACATCTCAGCCTCTGCTTCAGCCTCTCCGGATGAACCTATGCAAATAGGCCATGCCAGTCTGACCCCAGAGGAGAAACAACATCGATTCTCCTCTCAACTCTGTTTATATTGTGGTCAGTCGGGTCATTTTCTGTCTAACTTTCCGGTTTGCCCAAAAGGGAGAGCCCACCAGTAATACCGGGGGTATTGGTGGGTGGCACTCTCAAAAGTAAAATCTCCTGGTGTGCTCTGACCTGTTCTGTTTTTTTTTTAAGTCAGCAGTTTTTCCCCACATAGGCCCTTATTGACTCCGGTTGTGAGAAGAACCTTCTGGATCAGACCATTGTCAACCAACTGGGAATCTCCACAACACCTCTCACCACCCCAATCCGGGCCTCATTGCTGGACGGACACTCATTGACCACCATCACCCACCAAACTGTGCCCGTCAAACTACAGGTTTCTGGTAACCATCATGAGATCATCTCATTCTTTGTTTTTCCCTCTCCTCAGTCCCCTGTCGTTCTGGGTCATGACTGGTTAGTCATGCACAACCCCCACCTTGATTGGAAGACCAGTCAGGTAGTAGTCCATTTTGTTTATCCCCTTGCCTTCTGTCTGCTAACATCGTTGCCCAGGCTCCTGCTCCCAGCCCCCTGAGTCCTCCCGACCTGTCTCTGGTTCCTCCCGAGTACCATGATCTACAAATGGTTTTCAGTAAGGACCGAGCTGCCTCTCTGCCACCCCATTGTCCTCACGACTGTTGCATCGATCTACTCCAGGAAGCCACCCTACCTTCCAGCAGGTTATACAGTTTGTCTAAACCTGAACGTGAAAGCATGGCCACCTGCATCTCAGAGTCGTTAGCAACAGGTATAATTCACCCATCCACCTCTCCTTTAGGTGCAGGGCTCTTTTTTTTGTCCAAGACGGACGGTTCCCTGTGTCCTTGCATTGACTATAGAGGACTTAATCAAATCACTGCCAAGAACAAATATCCCTTGCCTCTGTTGTCATCTACCTTTGATCCTGTACAGAATGCTACCATTTTCACAAAGCTGGACCTTTGTAACGCCTACCACCTCATCAGAATCAGGGAAGGCGACGAGCGGAAGACGGTCTTTAAGACCCCCCTGGGCCACTACGAATATCTCGTCATGCCCTAACCCTAACCCTCTTTGTAAAAGCAGAGGAATGCGAATTTCACACTCTAATTTCCCTCTGGGATTAATAAAAAATTGATTGATTGATTGATTGATTGATTGATTGATTGATTGGTTGGTTGATTCATTCATTCATTCATTCATTCATTCATTCATTCATTCATCTGTGAAGTTCCTTGGGTTCGTCTTGGAGAGTGGGCGGTTGAAGACAGACCCCGAGAAAGTAGACGCAGCCAATCCCTATGACTCGCAAACAGTTACGTTTCCTTGGTTTTGCTAACTTTTACAGACGTTTCATCTGTAACTACAGCCAGGTGGCTTCTCCCCTTAAACAGCTAACATCCATAAAAAGACCCTTTGTTTGGACTGATGATGCAGACAAGGCTTTCCTGGAATTAAAGTCCAGTTTTTCCCAAGCTCCAGTTCTGTCTCGCCCTGATCCCTCCATTCAATTTACCGTTCAAGTTGACGCCTCGGATTCCGGAGTTGGCACTGTTCTTTCCCAGACATCTCCATCTGATAACCTGCTCCACCCCTGTGCTTTCTTCTCAAAGAAGAATTGGATTGCCACATTCACCTCAACCAAGCGTAATAAATAACATTTTTTACTTACCTTCTGTCTCCCGTGGTGATTCTACATGTCGTGGGTCAAAAAGCTACACCCAAACATGACACCAATGGTGCTACCGAGGTGTCTGTTCTCCGTTTGTTAGTCATTTAGCTAGATGACCAAGGATGCACGGGAAGTGTCTTGTTGCCTTTTCTCTGTCAAAAATTTCCCAGAATACAGTAGTATTTTCAAATTATGGCAGATCAGGGGCCAGCAGCTACTTCGGGGCAAATTTCCAGTATAAATGTAAGTCAACTAATTGTAGCTATCGGGCTGAAATCTAAAATGTTCTTTAGATCCAAAATAGTTGTCTATGATTGGTTAGTTGCTTAGTTGCTGCTTTGGTGGCTAGCAGGTAGTAACTCACTTACAGTACATATTAAATTTAACCAATATATACACAATTTAAAAAGTAAATGGCTTGTTATTCATTTATATTGAAACATATATGTATAAAATATAACTTACGAGTCACGAGGCGCGACATGACATCTGCAGGAGCCGCGGTTACGTGAGGCAAGTCTGTTCCATTTAACTGTTTCCGATGACCAAGGAAGGACAGTGTCCTCGCAAGCAAGGAAGACATTGCTTGGCCAGGCGCCTTGACTTTGAGAAACACCCAATGTTTCTTGTCTGGCTAGCAAAAGACTTGGGATTCACCCGGAAGAGCTAGCCCAAGTGGTTGGGGAGAGTGAGGTCTGGGCTTCTCGGCTTTGGCTGCTGCCCCTGTGACCCGACACTGGATAAATGGATAGATGCATGGATGAAAATGTGTCTGATTTGACAATCATGCAAAACTGAGTAATTATTTGTCCAAAAAAATGAAAAAATTTTCCTTTGTACATTCAAACAAATTTTAACAAACACTTCCTTTGCATCATTTAAGAAAAATTTGCAATCTTCAACTTTTTGGTTTACGTACTAAAACTGCTAAAACAACCTAATTTGGATTAATTTGGTCATGACACATTGGGTAAAGCATGGTCATTTGTCAACCATGAAAGTCAGGTTTTTGGCTTAGCCAAACATATCGATGGAGGAGTTCTACCTAAAATAGTTCATTTTTAGGTGATTAATCCTAGTATATTTACTGGACATCCCTTGTACACTGTTGTTACATATTCACATCAGTCCAGTTCAGGCATTAAAATGTCCAGATGCAGTATTAGGATTAGTACTTTCATCACATACCTGCCACATGCAGTCTCATGCATGTTTACTGCCCTCTGATGGTGAATTTAAAGGGACAAGGCCCAATTTTATTTCTTTATAATTTTTATGTTGATTAAATAATGTAATTAAATGCATTATTACACAGTGTTAAATATAATGTGTGACAACAATTTTCCCAATTTGAAAACTAGATTTTTTAAGATTTTTATTGTTTCACAATTTAAAAAGTTAAGTCTTCATTTACAGCCAAAACCAGATAAAATGTATCAGAAAAATAATGTTTTTTAAATATGTAAAAAAGTCAGAGAAAATAAAATGTGCACCAAAACAGTTAGGGTTTTAGTGTGTGGATTCTGTCTTTATTCCTCAGAACAGTAAAAATTATTTCATTTTGCAAAATCATTTGTGCTTTTGTATAATCTTATAAAAGATTCCATATCCTTCTTTAAGTTGTGACTGCTGGCAGTCTGGGTCTTGTCATGAGGATGTTGCTACAAAGGCTTTGGTTTTGGCTCCAGTCTTTGATCGGAGGCCCCAGTAAGTGACCCTCAAGACACTTCCTGTTTCTATCAAAGAAAGTCTGGGGGGGAGGGGAGGGGGGGGGGGGGGGGGGTCAGAATGTGTGTGAAGTCAATAGCTAGAAGCAGAAAATTTGTAGAAAAATGTTTGTTTCAGACTTCAGATAAATTGTGAGAGAGGAATAGGGTTTTGCAATAAGGCTAGACAATACCCTTGGGCGGCGCCAGGCAGTAACTAGGGGTTGCTAAAGCAATGGCAAGATTAGGCATGGAATAGAATAGAATAGAATAGAATAAACTTTATTGTCATTGCAACAAGTACAACGAAATTAGATGCAATCACTGTGTCCGAAATTGAAAAAAAAATTATATATATATGTATATATATATACATATATATATATATATATATATATATATATAAAGATAAACAGAATCTAAAAATGTATATAAAAAGAATAAAATAGGAGAGCAACACTGCACATGAACCTCTGCACTTGAATCATTTCACACTGACTGTGTGAAAGACAGCTAACAATATATACATAAAAATATTGCACCAGTTTAGTCTTTTTGTCCTTGTTTTAATGCTCCTGTATCTTTTTGCAGTAGTTGGAACAAATCATGAGCAGGGTGTGGGGGATGTTTTAGGTGCTTTCCGCTCTCCAGAGGCAGCGAAAGTTGTGTAGTTCATCCAGAGAAGACAAACGACAGCCGATGATCTGCTGGGCGGTCTCCACAATCCTTTGGAGTGATTTCCTCTGTGCTGATGTGCAGCTAGAGAACGACGGGCAGAAGCAGTAGCACAAGATGCTCTCTATGGAACAGCGATAGAAGGACATCAGCAGTTTTGTGAGATGTTGTTTTTCCCGAGGACCCTCAAGAAATAAAGTCTCTTCTGAGCCTTCTTTGCCATCGCTGTAGTGTTCACTCCCCAGGACAGGTAATCTGTGATGTGTACACCCAGGAACAGGGCCGTTTCTAGCATTGTGGGGGCCCTATGCAAGATAATGTTCTGGGCCCCCCAATTTTGACAAACTGCAAATGATGATCTATAAACACAGCCATGGTCTCTTAAGGCTCGTTTAGTCTATTCCTAGAGGATCAGCTCCCTGGAGAGTGGCGCTCCAGCACATACTGTTTTCCAGATCCTCTGCCTGCTACTCAGCATGTTCAACACCAAGGTGAGTGACACTCCATGGATCCGAAGCACCCAAATTAAACCCATGTGTAGATGAAGCAGAAGATGCTGATGTCATAAAGAAAGGTACCTGTCAGGATTTGAACCAGCAAATGATCTTCTCCATCATGCAGCCCCTTTCTTTCTGAGTGTGAGTGCTCTAAGAGGGAGGGGGGAGAGTTATTCGGTAACTCACATCCAGGGACAATCCAGCATCTCTAGGTAACCTAATCGTGTGTGCATGTTGGGGTTTGTTTAAGACCTGTTTTTGTGTTTCTGGAAACACGCAGGTGTAAGGAACTTTTTGAAACGCCTCCACACACAAATGGTTTCCTGATTTCTCCCTGCTGTTTGTGGAAGGTTTCCTCTGTTGCTAAAGTGCTCTTCAGGTGAAGAGTCACTTCCATAGAGACGTTCCTCTGATTCAGACTTATCTAATAATTCAGTCGGTGAGCTAACCTCTGTTCCCGTCTGACAATCCTCATCAGGATCTGTCTCCAGACCCCCCACAGAAGTTTCTGGTTCCTGAATTCTAACATCAGAACCAGGTTGGAGCTCAGAAGCTGTTTCTGTCTTTAAGCTGCTCTTTGAGGGTCTCTGTTCTTCACGCTGCTCATTAATTTTTATTTTGTCCAACTGAAGATCCACTATTATACTGTGGAGTTCGGTTTCCATTTTCTCCAAAGATCTAAGCCTGGCCATCAGCTCCTCATTAAGTCTGGCTTTCTCGGTCTCTCTGTGTTTACCAGATCAGACTCCAAACTTAGTCTAATTTCATTTCCCTCTTCAAGCTGCTTTAGGACTTCCTGCAGCTCCTGAACAAACTTCAGCTCTGACTCGACCTTCTTAGGGTGTGTACGAATTGTCAGACGCATTCCGAGGTCGATGATGTCACATAGAGCTGAAACAACTAATCGATTATTAAAATAGTTAACAACTTTTTTAGTCATCGATTAGTTGTTTAATAATCATATTTTACCGCATAAAGTCTATTTTTTACCACAATCTGACATCGGTTACAATCTGTTAAATTTGCCGCCAGTGTGTGGCAGTAATGAGCCACTGATCTACCAGTGGGGCCGTAGAAGAAGAAATTAGCCAATAAGTGCCCTCGGTTTTCATGACGTATCACGTTACTGACGCGCATCTTGCTGTGAGAGATGGCGGATCAACAACAAATACGGAAGAAAAATAGAAGCGACAAAACAAGAGAAACCCCGGACAAAAACCTCACGAGTATTGGAGCACTTCACTAGATGCCTTGAAAAGACCGGTGACCTACAAAATATGCAAAAACCATGGCACGACGGAAGCACGACGTCCCTAAGTGAACATTTGAGACGAAAACGTGGGGGCTGATGCAGCAGAGGAATGTCCGGTAAGTAACAGAAAATAAACAAGCTAACGCAGATCACATTTGGGACTTAGTGTTAGCTGAGTTCGTTATAGTGGATGTTAAACATGTTTTTTTTTTTGCCGCGTCAGTTTACGGTGTTCTACTTCTGATTGACTAGAAGCAATCGTGAATCTCCTCCGTGTTGTGAATCATGCGCTTGCCAAATTTAGCACGTCTGTTTATAAGAATGTTCTCGTTAAGAGAAAAACGGCACAAACCCTTAACTATGTTCCTCATTCAAAAAAGGACAACTCCGCGGAGAAAAATATACAGACGAGCTGTGTCCAGGTGAATATAACGCAGCATAGTTGTACGCTTTCAATTTTTAAATACAAGAGAAATTCAGAAAGTCCTTTTTTTAACTATTAAAAGGCTGTTTTACTATCTAACGCTGTAAAACGCCTCACAACACATTTTTGTCAAAATAAATGATCACTGTATATTGTTAATTAATTCAAATAATGTAATATTGATTTAGTGTTGTAGTGTCTGTGCTGCTTTATTTTATATGTGTACTTAATTCAGTTTATTTGTGTTTCTTATGCAGAAAAAAACAAGCAACGATGGACAACTACATGGGGAAGACACTCACCCCCAGCAATGCATACCACTTACAAACTCTATTCCAGATTCTACATTATTTTTTATGGAATTTACCTCTTATATTTTGATGCCAAAAAATTATTCTGGACTGATATTTTGCACTGTTTAGCTCATTTTACACTGCTGACTGTGGTCATGTGCAATAAAATAGATTGCAGTCAACTGCACAATTCTCTTATGTTTTTCTTTTTCTTAACTGAAATGTATTCATCACTTGTATAGGTTAAATAGCTAAACAATAACAAACCGATTAATCGATTAATCGAAAAAATAATCGACAGATTAATCGATTATGAAAATAATCGTTAGTTGCAGCCCTAATGTCACAGCTCAGTGACGTGTACTGTCCGAATTCCAAGAATACTCTTGTTTTTTTTTTTTTTTAGCTTTATAATTCCAAGAATACTCATTCTCACGTCCTCAAATGCATCCTTGCTCCACCCACATTTCGAGGATGGGTCTGCTGCATCCTCACAGAACAAGGCTGTCCCAGCATGCTTTGCGCTGCACATTCCAGGGTGGCCTTTTATTGTGGGCAGTGTAAGGTACACGTGTGCACTACTCATGATGTCGGATCAGCATCTTGATGTGGCACACCTGTGAGGTGGGATGGATTATCTCAGCAAAGCAGAAATGCTCACTATCACACATCTAGACTGGTTTGTGAACAATGTTTGAGAGAAGTGGTAAAATTGTGAATCTGGAATGAATTTTAGATCTTTAAGTTCATCTCATGAAAAATCGGAGCAGAAACAAAGGTGTTGTGTTTATATTTTAGTTGAGTGTATATCTGTTTTTTAAATTACATTTTAAGCAGAAATCAGCCAGAACGAGTTTGTATCGTGGGTCCTATAGTTATTCCCGTTTGTGTATGTGAGTGAGTGTGTGTGTGTGTGTGTGTGTGTGTGTGTGTGTGTGTGTGTGTGTGTGTGTGTGTGCGTGTGTGCGTGTGTGTGTGTGTGCGTGTGTGTGTGTGTGTGTGTGTGTGTGTGTATTTGCTTGGGATGGGATTGATTGTGGGAGGAAGGAGATACAAAGGGGATCTCGTATGTGAATCTGTGTGGGAGGGGTGGGAAACCGACTGCTGTCTGGTTGTTTTTAATATTGTAAAGTGCTTTGAGCTGCATTTGTATGAATAGCGCTTCATAAATAAATTTGATTGATTGATTTGATTGATATTGTTACCATGTTAATATTATTTAGTTGTTTGATATTTGAATAAAGTCTTCTTCCGGCTCTTGGAGGGTGCAGACGCTTTTCTCCTCCTCTCCTCCATATCTTATCCTCAAGGCCCTTTGTCTGTGTGTGTGTGCTGGGTGCACGGCTGCTTCTGCATTTTTCTGGAAACTGGAAACTGAAATACATTTAAATGGATCTCGTCAGTTGGTCTCTCAATGCGATTGATAAGATTTTTTCAACGATGAGAACGGGAGAAGGGGCTCCCGGATGCCCCGCCGATACAGACCCAGTTGGACACATCATGGACTCCTGGAAACAGTGGAACTTGATTTGTTTATCTCAGCTGTCTGTGGAGGACTCTGAAGACATGTGGATATTCGTGGTGTTGGTGTCAGGTTTCCTGCTTTTTGGCCTGGGAGGCTACCCGGCTTACCGGAAAATTAACGAGCTGTCGAGGAATATTGGCCTGATCCCAGAGCTCAGAGATGGTTTGCACCGCGCTGTGAATTCACAGACTCACATAATTGTCTAGATGAATCGTAAGCTTGGGACTTTGGCCGAGATTCATTCATTGGCACAAAAGATGGATGCCATCAAGGAGAGAGTGGACAAATCAGCACGGACTGGGATAGATTAACGTCCATTATTGGGATTTTGAGAGGTTGAGGACCAACAAACTGTAAGACAGAGAGGAAATTATCTCTGTCTGGCCCCAAAACAATTTCTAATCGGAATCTGGTGCCCTTGAGCCTGCAAGGCTCCATCAAAAACTCCCCCCTCAGAAGATATGTGGAATGTGCCGTCGCTATGGCAACTCAACTCTGTCTCCTTTCCCAGCCTGGGCGGGATTGCGGGAAGGCCGCTGAAACGTTCCAGGGTCACTGCAACCCTCCAACCCTCAATGCTCCTCCCCCTATCCACACTGAGGTGACATGCGCTGCGTATCGTGGCTGCAGAAACTGAAGTGGGGATAGTCCCAACCCACCACCCCACCTAGTGGACATTTATGTTGTGTTGTCTGAAGTCTGTTGCATATCTGTCTGAGGCGTTTTATTTTTTATTTTTATTTTTTTGCAGAGCAAAGCTGCCCTCCCTGTGGAGGGTAACTCTGAAGTGCCTTTTTTCCCTCCACCTGAACCAATCCTCATGTAACACTTTTATTTCTATTAAGGTAGCGCGACTCAGGGTTGCGAATGACCACAGTCACCAATTCTTGTCATGTGTCTTGCCCATGTATGTCTGATCTCAGAATTGTGTGTACTGAAACTCTAATTTCCCTCTGGGATTTAATAAAGTATCTTTGATTTGATTGATTGTTTTGATTTAATCACCCAAACATCACCTCAGTAACGTGATTTTGGAGTGAACATGTGTGTGTTCTAACTGTGTGTGCATTAATTAATTAACTAGAAATTTCCTGAAGAAATTTTAAAAAGGGACCTGCCACCTGGCACAAGACAGTGCTTATGCAAATCTAAAAATGCCACACACTCAAAGTTTGAAAGAGCACCTCAATCTGCCAAAAATTCAGACATTTCCAAAGTTATTTGCTATTAATTTTGCCTTGGTGAGTTGGATCACTTAGAAAAGTAATGACACACCTTCCACAGTCAAGCCGCTCATTTTGATGTATGATTTGTGGGGGTGCAGGTTGCCATTCAAGCCACAATAACGTCTGCAAAAGAATATCCACCCATCCATTTTCAGCTGCTTATCCGGGTCGCAGGGGCAGCAGCCTAAGCCGAGACGCCCAGACTTCCCAAGAGTTGGGGCTACTTAGCTGTTGCTTGGCCGTATCTTGTCCTAGCTACTACCTGTACTGCCTATTCCTTTTACCCACGGGACTTTAAACATTCCCTAGGGGCGGTAAGGAGGAGCTGATCTACAGAGCACAAGGATGGTGGTAGTAATGGAGCAGTTCGCTCAGATAATGAGGGGTCAGACTTTTCAAAGATTCAAATGCAAATAAACAGTGATGAGCTACGTAGTTGACTAATGGAAATAGTATTGACTATCAGTGTGTGAGTGTTTGGAGTCCCTGACTTGAAAAAGCACTGGTCAAATTTTAGATCAAGTTCAAATTTGGGCTGGTTTTCACTTCCTTATAACTCCAAGAGCTGTGGTTTTCCTAGAACTGGCATGAGCCTTTGAAGCAGTCTCAATCAAAGGAGCTGTTGTGGTGAGAGGACACTGGGTAACGGGGGAATAATTAAATGATAATCATCGTGTTTATAAGTTCTGTCTGACTTCTTCCCATCTCCACTTCCAGCCCTTGTTCACGTGTTGCTCGGGAAATTGTTGCCATTTTATTCTGCTAATTGATGTCTCCTTAGCCAGCTTCCTTCTCTCAATTCCTGCTTTTCTTTTTTCTTGCAGGTTTTGGCTTCTGCTGACTGCAACCTTTCAGTGACCTTTTTTGACTTCTCTTACAAATATAGCGCTTTCACTTTCAATAGCGGGTCTCAACTGCAGCTTCTTTTCCACGGGACTTTTAAGTAGCTGCCACAGTCTGGCCTTTTTTAAAAGAGATGCAGCCTTCTGCCTGCCGGAACATCATTACTGAGCGCGCCAATGTGCCGGGGCCTTTTCACAAGTAAACTAGAGGCCTTCTCGGGGAAGTAATTGGGTATTTTCTTTGAAATGATTTTTGGCTGATTCACACCGATTTTGGCAAAACTGTGGGGTGAAGATTGAAGCTTTTTGAGCTTGATTCTTTTGAAAAGAAACAGAGAGAAAGTCAGCCAACTTGGAGAAAAAGCAGTTAATTGGCTGTGGAAAAAAGCTTGTCATCGGTACGGAGAGAGAGAGAGAGAGAGAGAGAGAGAGAGAGAGAGAGAGAGAGAGAGAGAGAGAGAGAGAGAGAGAGAGAGAGAGAGAGAGAGAGAGAGAGAGAGAGAGAGAGAGAGAGAGAGAGAGAGAACGTCAAACATTCAAATATGTAAAGGAGATATGAGGGAGCACCAGCTGATAATGCTGAAAATGTCGCAAAAGTTCAAATTTTCTGTATTTGGTAAATTTGTTTTAGTTTTAGAGGCAAAATCTTCAGTAGAAGAATAGTTTCTAGAAAGACCTTTACATCGTGCTTTTTTGTTTTACTAAAAAACTGTTCATTTAGAACATGTATGTATGTTCATATATATATATTTATATGTATATGTATATGTATGCTATTCAGGCCAACTATTTGGACACACTTTTTCATTAAATGTCAGGTCTTTATTAGATTCTCACTGAAGGCATCAAAACTATGAATGAACACAAGTGGAGTTATGTACTTAACCAAAAATGGTGAAATAACTGAAAACATGTTTTATATTTTATTTTCTTCAAAATTGTCACCCTTTGCTTTGATTACTGCTTTGCACACGCTTCGCTTTCTCTTGATGAGCTTCAAGAGGTAGTCACCTGAAATGGTTTTCCAACCATCTTGAAAGACTTCCCAGAGGTGCCCCTTTGTAAATGGCCATGGTCATGAAAACTAAGAAAACACATTCTCATTCTATGTGTTTTCTTTATTTTCATGACCATTCATCTCTCTCTCTCTCTCTCTCTCTCTCTCTCTCTCTCTCTCTCTCTCTCTCTCTCTCTCTCTCTCTCTCTCTCTCTCTCTCTCTCTATATATATATATATATATATATATATATATAAACCCAAACTACTAATTAGCCAATCACATGGTGATAACTCAATGCTTTTAGGCATGTAGACACAGTAAAGACGATCCGCTGCAGTTCAAACCGAGCGCCAGAATGAGGAAGAAAGGTGATTTATGTGACTTTGAACGTGGCGTGGTTCTTGGTGCCAGACGGGCTGGTCTGAGTATTTCAGAAACTGCTGATCTTCTGGGATTGTCATGCACAGCCATCTCTTGGGTTTACAGAGAATGGTCTGAAAAGGGGAAAACATCCCGTGAGCGGCAGTTCTGTGAGCCAAAATGCCTTGTCGATGTCAGAGGTCAGAGGAGAATGGTCAGACTGGTTCGAGCTGATAGAAAGGCCACAGTAACTCAAATAACCACTCATTACAAACAAGGTATGCAGAATAGCATCTCTGAACACACAACGTCGAGGCAGATGGGCTACAGCAGCAGAAGACCACACCGGATGCCACTCCTATCAGCTAAGAACAGGAAACTGAGGCTATAATTTGCACAGGCTCACCAAAATTGGACAATAGAAGATTGGAAAAATGTTGCCTGGTCTGATGCGTCTTGATTTCTGCCGCTACATTCGGATGGTAGGGCCAGAATTTGGTGTCAACAACATGAAAGCATGGATCCATCCTGCCTAACGAACTGGTGTAAGGACAACAACCTGTCTCTGAATGTTGACAAGACAAAAGAGATGGCTGTTGACTTTAGTCACCGCTGAGCATCAACGGCTCCTCTGTGGAGATCGTCAGCAGCATCAAATTCCTGGGAGTTTACCTGGACAAAGACCTCAGCTGGTCCCTCAACACCAGCTTCTTGCACAAGAAAGCCCAACAGCGTCTCTTCTTTCTGAGAAGACTGAGAAGGGCCCAGCTTCCACCACTGATCCTGACCACCTTCTATAGAGGAACTATTGAAAGCATCCTGAGCAGCTGCATCACTGCCCGGTTTGGTAACTGTGCAATCTCTGACCGCAAGACACTACAGCGGATAGTGGGAACAGCAGAGAAGATCATCGGAGTCTCTCTCCCCTCAATTAAGGACATCTACTCTACACGCTGCATCCGCAAAGCCACCAGCATTGTGGCTGATTGGTCACGCCCCTTTCACACACTCTTCAACCTCCTGCCATTTGGAAGAAGGTACCGAAGCATTCGGGCACACACATCCAGACTGTGCAACAGCTTCTTTTCACAAGCCATTCATCTCCTCAACATAAAGGGACTGGACTGATGAACGCGCGCACACGCACACACACGCACACACACACACACACACACACACACACACGCACACACACGCACACACACGCACACACACACACACACACACACACACACACACTCATGTTTTTTTCTTTGCATGTTTTTTTATGATTGTTTACCACCTACATACTAAGTATGTTTACGGTTTTTCTTTTTTCCTTTGCACTACCCACTTAGAGAGGACATGTCATGTTAGGTCAGTCTGTTCTGTCCTTAGTTAGATAGTTTAGTGATTTCCCTGTTATTTTATGTTGTAAATTTATGTCGCATGTAGCGCCTTGGTCCTGGAGGAACGTTGTTTCGCCTCACTATGTACAAACCGTATATGGCTGAAGTGACAATAAAGTCTAATTGATTGATTGATTGATTGATTGATTGATTGTATCAACGGTTCAGGTTGTTGGTGGTGGTGTAATGGTGTGGGGAACATTTTCTCGACACACTTTGGGCCCCTTAGTGCTAACTGATCATTGTTGCAACACCACAGCCTACCTGAGTATCGTTGCTGACCATGCCTATCCCTTTATGACCACGGTGTACCCATCTTCTGATGGCTACTTCCAGCAGGAAAATGCACCATGTCATAAAGCTCAAATCATCTCAGACTGGCTTCTTGAACATGACAATGAGTTGACTGTACTCAAATGGCCTCCATAGTCATCAGATCTCCGTCCAATAGAGCACCTTTGGGGTGTGGTGGAATGGGAGATTCGCATCATGGATGTGCAGCCGATAAAGCAGCTTTGAAGGGGCTGGACAAAAAGAATAGGACAGAAATCCTGATGAGGTCAGTGCTTCTAAATGCAGTTTAACCACGGGATGTAGTTTGATTGTAGAGAGCTTTTTAAATAAAATTCAAATATTTAGAAAAAAAAGCAGAAATAATAATACTTTCTTTTGAAGAAAATACTACTTTTTATACTATATATGTGACAAAAATACATGCAGAATGGAGATAAAATCCTCAGTGGAGTGTTTGTTTTTATTGATGTCACTCCTGAAGATCAAAATCATCAGCAGAACCGGACATCGGCGAGCCTTTCCTCTCCTAAACTTTGAACATGATTAAAGAGAATTTTAAAATACTTTCCATCAGACCTGATTTCAGCTGACAAATGACCGCTTTAGTGTTCCTGCTTCGGGCTTCTGTGCTCTATTAAAAAAATACATTAATAATCACAACCCTTCATTAATTCATAGAAAGAAATAAAGAACATTGAGCAGGTTGCAGTTAAGCAAAGCAAACGCTGGGATGCTGCCTGCTGCAGTCACACAAGGCATCGTGTGTGCAGACGGTGACTAGAGCAGAAGACAGATAAAGAGCGTGTGAGAAGGAGCTGAAAGAAAGCAAACACACTCAGCCCTCAGGCTGTCGGAGACACGCTGTGCTGTGGAAAGCTGTGAGTTTTTCTCCTCTAACACTGAAGCCTGTAGCTTATTTTAGAGGCTGAAGGAAACGTTTGACATATTCATCAATGGCTGTCTACTTAGACAAGGAAAGGCTGACGTCTCGGGACAGTTTTAGTTTTGTTCTAGTTTGATTTCAATTTTCATTTTGAATTTTTACACTACAAAATCAGCAACAGAAAGGTTTGGATTAATTTTAATCCTTTCATGGCTTTCCCTAACTTCTGTATGGTGTGATCAGTAGCAGTGAGCAGTAACTGTAATCTAATGAGATTAAAGCACTTTCTATTTTAAGGTCCAATTGTCGTAAACCAGTGGATTCCGTCTTAAATAAATTAGCAATTAAAATACATTTCAAAATTTTTATTGCTCTGCTCATTGATCTGATGTTTTATTTAAAGTATCAAAAATAAAGGAAGAAAGATTATGTTCCAAGTCCCAAATGCTAGTTTTAGATTCCGGGGATCAGACCACAGAAGCCAGTGCCCTGGTCTGCCACCCTCATACAGGTGGGCGAGCCCAGGTAACCAGTTCAGACAGGCAACCCCATGCCTGGCTCCCGGGCAGGACCCCAGTTTCCCTCTGGGTTGGGTATTCTGGAAATCTGTTATAGTCATTAAACATCTTTCAAACACCTTTTAGATTCACCTTTCACTTATGACCAAGTTGCCATGGATGACCCTGCCAGGGGCAAAGTGTCCCAGACAACAAAGCCTCTTAAAGGTTGGTTTATGCTTGACGCGTCCGCGAGGTCCGCACGGCTCCGCACGGAAAAGTTGCATCATTTTGCGTCATTTTAACAACCACGCCTCTCCACCGCGCCTCCGCACGGCCCAAAATTTCCGCAACGTGCACCTAGAAAATTTTCTAACCACGCGGACGGTCGGACGCGGAAAAACATGGCGGACCGGCAAGAACTAGTATGGCAGAGGTTGGTAAATACAGACGTTTGTATGATTCAGCTCTCAGAGATCACCGTGATCAACATGTTGTTAATAATTCTTGGAGAGAAATAGCTCGCACTGTCGGAAAAGACAAGGACGCTGTTAAAAACTGCTGAAATGCCATGTTGTAAACATTCATTTTTACTTCTACTATGGTGTAGTGTTGGATGCATGCTGTAGAGCTCCATGCTGCCCCCTACAGTTTGGGAGAATATTGGCTCACTGCAGAAACAAGGCGCATGAACCATAAACGCTGCAAGTTGTGAAGTGCGTTCCATCCGCGAGCCGCATCACCAAGCAGAAAGTGAATGCGTCAAGCATAAACCAAGCTTAACAACAACCAAGAGAACCAAACACATCACTCCGGTTCTTAAATCTCTACACTCGTTACCAGTAAACTACAGAATCGAATTCAAAGTGCTTCTACTAGTTTATAAAACACTCAGTGGCACGAGGCCAAAATACATGTCGGGTCTCTTTCCTGTACAGTATATACGCCCAGCTTGTGGACCTCCAGATCAGAACCAAACAGGGTGACGCTGCTTTTAGCTCCTGTGCCACACACAGATAGAACCAGCTTCCTTATGACCTAAAATGTGCCCCAACTCCTGTAACTTTGAAATCAAAACTAAAAACTTTCATGCAATCATCAGCATTTGAATGAATGTTTCTTATACTGCACCTTCTTCACTCTAACAGCTCACCCTTTATCATTGTCTTTTTTTAAAAATGTATCTGGAATGAAGTTGTGTGTGTTTTAATTGTGCTGTCACGTTGATTTTAATGTTCATGCTATTTTCTATGGAAAGCACATTGAAATGCCTCTGTATATGAAATGTGCTGTATAAATAAAGCTGCCTTGCCTTGCCTCTAGAATCATCAGGGCACTCTAACTGGAGGAACTTGTTCTGTTTTTCCTTAGAAGTCAGGAACTCACTAAATAAAACATTAAGAAAAAATAAACACAAGAAAAAAATGACTTCCTTCCTTGATTTGAATCAATGAACAGAAAGATGTGTACCTCCACCCTCTCTGACACTAGATGGTGCTGTTGTCTCACAACATCTGAGGATAGGACACTTCCTGTGGGTTGTATTTGGTCTCACTCTAATGACAAAAATTTAAACTTTAACTTAAACAAGGGCATTTTTTTTACTTTTATTTTGCACTAAGTGTGCAGTGATTGGCTGGCTAGTCTGGAGATGTGGCAGATCATCAGGGCAGCACAAGTAACTGCTCAATTATCTTGTTGGCAAATCACAGCCTCATGGGGATCCACAGTTTGCATTTCACTAATAGCCCCAATTGTGTCTCAATCACCCAGATGGATGAGCTCCAGCTCCCGCAGCCACCCCGGACTTTATCGGCATGCCAACAAAGGAGTTTAAATGCTTTAGTCACAGTACACACACCTGATTCTCTTCCCCTTTTCGGGTTGTTTCCACATGATTATTTGAGGTTTCTTGTACTCGAACGAACATGACATCAGCAGGTTTCAGAAGCATTTAAAAAATCTATTAATTCAGTGGCCAAACTTTCACACAAGACATCAGATATGTAGTTGGGATGTAAACATTAGGGGCTAGAATGATCATTTTTAAGTTGTTCTGATCAGTTCTCCAGTATTTCTGGAAGTATTTTACTGTCTTTCTTTGTGCTTTAACTGTTTTTGTCTCTGTTTTAGTTCTTTGACCTAATAATTCTCATCTTAACTCCTGTGACTCATTTAGCCATGAAGGCTCCTGACTTCAGCGATGAGTCGACTCACGGCAGTCTTTAGAGCCAATTTCCATTTCTTTAGCTGAATCTATAAACCATACCAAATATACAATTCTGACAGAAAACATTATTTTAGAACCAATGCGCTGATTCCAAATGAGCTATTAGATAAACTCTTACAGGATGTAGCATCGGTCAGGTTCATACAGCAGAGGACTGGGACCGCCGAAAAGGAATTAAAGAGAATTTAGACTTTAATCTCAGACTGATTACTTTTTTCTCAGGATTTTGACTTGAACAATTCTGAGAAAAAAGCCAAAATTCTCTTTCTTTTCATTTTTTCTTTCAGTGGCCCTAATCCTCTTCCGTAGTTTCACACTCAGGTTTTAGCTAAAGCTTTTTAGACCAGGCTCTTCTTCTTTTGCCATCACTTCTCCACTTCCCTCATGATAAACGTGAACAGCAGAGAAAAACCCTTAAACACCTACAGAAAGCCTCAAATACTGTCGGTCCAGACCACTGTAACACTCCATCAAGACAGAAGCGATAAAAAAGTTCTAAATAACAATATATTTTACCCAAATAAAAATACACGTACATATTTTTTGTTTTAACGTAAGATTATTTCCTTCATTTAAATAATTAATTGTAATGGAGTAAGACAACAAGTAGTTGGATGAAGATCCACATCTTAACCAAACGGATCACAATGCAGCTCCTCTCTGCTGCAGGGGAACATTCTTCACCACCTCTTGCTGCACTCAGAAAGCCCGTGACTATGACAGTAACAGTGTGGGGTTGAACCTGTTTAATCAACACACACGATCATATTTCTGTGATGCATAAAACACTCTCCACAGAGGGGCCTTTGTGGAATAAAGAGGAAAAACACCCCAAACTCCTTGATTTTGATTTATATTTGAACCTTAAATATCATAAAGATGTATATTTGGCACAATGCACGACATGAACAGATATTCAGTTTTTTCTTGAAATGTGAAGCTATTCAAAAAACATCAAATCTGTGATGCTCTTCCAAAACTAGCCAACAGATGGCGACATTTCTCATCAGCAGAACTTTAAATAAAAATTTGAAGCAAAGGAACCTGGTGGCATGACAAATCCACAACGAGTTTGGTCGATTTACAGAATTTATATCTTTTTGTAATTTAAATCGTGTATTTTTTATTATTTGGCTTAAACTTGAGAGTTTATTTACTTAATGAAACAAAATTTTAATGGTTTTTAATATTCCAAAAATGTGAATAATGGAAAGGTCACATCATAACTGATGCAGCATGTATTATAGAAAAAACTCTTTTTTTCATAGAACATTTACATATTATCAAGTTTTTATGTCACATGAGCAATCTTATAAACATTTAAGCCCTAGAATCCATGAAACAGCTTCTTCAGTTTCAGACAAAACAAAACAGTTTAATAAAATGTAAACCCCTAGCATCATTTAGGAAGGCATAAATGCTGCCTTTCATGCCAGTTTTCAACTAAGTTATTGTTTTGTTGATAAAAAACATACAATTTATTTCTATGTGCAGTTCCACACAATTCTGCAAGATCAATTATCCCCCAAAACATTTGTTTTTAACAGGGGCGGATTTAGGACTGAAGAAGATCCGGGGCTTAACACACACACGCGCGCGCACACGTGACACGCACTAGTCAACATCATATATATTTGTCTTGTACCACATAATTTTTAATCTGAAGCTACATATGAAGCATTTTCAGGGCAGAGTATTGTTCCTGTTAGTGTTTAGTGTGAGATGATAGTAAATATTCCCTTTCTTTCTCCAACAACTTTACCTGATAAGCTAACTTTAGGCAAACCAGCAGCACAACAAATATTTTCAAATAAGACTCAAAAACCTGAGTCAGCACCAGTCTCATCAAAGCTGGGGCTCTGTCGCCGTACTTTTTGTCTAAAAACGTCCTTATGTCCATCTTCACTCATGCGTTTCAGGCAGAGAGTGTAGAAGAAGCCGGCTGCTGAAGGGCTTCTTCTTCACTGGTGGAGGCTCAGGCAGGCTGTATACAAACTACTGCCAGCTGCTCCCTCTCTGTTGGACTTTGGTACTGCATGTTACTTCCGCGATTTAGATCCAGGCTTTTCATGAAACATCCGGGGCTTCAGTCCAAGTAGCCGGGCCTAACGCCGCCCCTGGTTTTTAATGACTTTCATCTACTGCAACATGAAAATAGGCACATTTGATTTTAGCACCCCCTAGTGTCTGTTTGTAGTACCAAAAGCAACATATTCTCTCTGTGTGTTCGCCTTTTTAGCAGCATAAGCCGGGCGGACACTCTGCGACTTTTTCCCTATAACGTTCAGCTTCAATCTTGAGCTTCAGCTAAAACTGTACACAAGCAAAATATCAAACACGCCAGAAATTTGTGTAAGCTTGTGATTGCTGATTGGTAGCTGGTCACAAGGTGATAATCGCCTCCACCACACAATGCTCATTGTAAAACTCGACCGGATCTTGTAGATTCTCGCCTGAGGGGAAAATTGGTTAAAAAAAATACAAAATTCGTACGGTGTACTTCCGGCTTTAGGGTGCAGGAAACGTGCTGGAAACAGGCTGCAGCACCAGGTATGTCAGCTCAATATTCCAACAGAGCAACCCGCCACTCTGAAGTTGCAAGTTGCAAGGCTGGGTGGCCTTTCAGTAACCCTGTAAAGGGTCATTTTAGCACATACTGGCTCAAGAAAATTATTTTAAAATATAAAAAAGTTGCAAAGTATCCCTTAAAATATTTGCAAAGCTGCCAAATTATAGCTAGTAGTTCTTGATATGTTTCACAAGCATGTACAAGAGACATTTTTCCATCTTTTGCATGGTGTTTTAGGCGATTAAAGGGAAACAAAGTCAGTCTTTATCAAATTGTATTTTTATTACGTGGTCCATTGCACATTTAACATCTTGAATATTTGTAAAACGACACACAGCATGTGGATATTTTACATCCGACTATGACTTTGTCTATGTGTAAAATATGTGTGAGCTACACATGTGCAACAGCTCACATGTTTCATGTGAAGCAGGAGGCGAAGCAGCTGCAGATGAAGCTACAAAACAGAACAAGCGGTTTCTGTTTGACACTTATGGCCATTTATACAAACATAACTTTATGTACACAGTGATGATTCCATATTTACAGCATTGGAGGTGAACAAACACTAATAGATCAACCAAAGATGGAAGCCTTGGCACAGTTTGTGGTTACAGGTTGAGTGTGCTTTGCTGCTACATGCTGAGTTTCACCTGGAGATCACGCCGTGCGACTATGAATTTCAGTAAAATATCAAACCAACCTGAAATGATTGCACAAGACTAAATGCACCTATGTAAGATGTTTATGGACACTTAATGCTGTATGAAACAGATATTTCAAGCCACTGAATCCCTGCTACACTAACAATCATTGTATTTTTGTTAAACTAATTTCCGTACTTTTCATTATGAATTCATGTCTTAGAAAAATATGTTTTCTGTAATTATCATTATCATTTATGTGATTTGGAGAGGTATTTGATATAGAAAATCTCATTTAGCAGTGTTTCCTTCAGTGTACCTTACATTCATGATGGCTTCATATCAAAATAACACTTTATACCTCCAAATTTCCACCTTGGAACTTCCCCTTTTTTGCCTTTCTCTTCTCTTCAATAACTCTGATAAAATAAATCAACTGAGCCGTGCCTACTGCTTCTTTTCTGTGTGAGTGTTGGTTAATTACACATTTTTACATATAGTAAACACGTCTGTGTATATGAGCTATAGGAACTTTGTTTCTCTGTATATACTGATTTGTATTGTCCCACTCACAGATTTAAAGCTGCTCTACGTTGGTGCACATGACACACTGAGTGTAAACTAAGAAATGTTTTTGTTTTCGGCTTTACAAGAATATACAGCTATACACTCAAAAGTCCATCAGGTCACATTTCATGTGAGTCAGATTCAAGAGAAAAGTAATTTGGGTCAAGAACAATAATTAGTTCCTATGAAAGTAATTTCAGAAGTTTTTTTTTTAATTAAAGGTGATGCAAGAATGAAAAAAAACATTGAGAATGTATGAAAGTAGTGAAATGGTTTAAATTTACTTTTATTCATAACATTAGATTATAGCCTGTAAAACAGCTTGCTTATTAAAATATTCGCTGGATTGTGTATTTATTTATTTAAATTTCACATTTATAACATATTTTTCTAAAACATCTGCAAAGTAACAACCAGGCGTGTAAAGGCTGCAAGGTGCACGAGTATGCTAACAGCACAAAGTACATTTATTTCCCCAGAAGTCTCCTGGTCCAGAAACCCCGACAGGAAACCGATTAGCTGCTGTTTTCTGGATGAAGCTACTTGCTGATATGATGTTTGTTTAATACTTTGATGCAAATCTGCATGTCTTTCTTCATCTCTAATCCCTAAAATTAGCTGGTTGTTCACCACTGATCACTAAACAGTGCAACAGGAGCTTGTTTAAGTACCGCCTGGATAAACTACATCCTCCCTCACCTGCCTGAAACAAAACTGAGGACTAAGAGGGTAATCTTGAACTCAAGTTTTGTATCTTCTAAAACCAAAAGCTGTAAACAAAAACCAGCTACTAAGGAATTACACACTTTCACAATCAGTTGGGAGGTCAAAACTTCAAGTTAGATGATATCAAATAACTGGACAGATATTTGTGAAAATCCAGAGCCCGCTACTATCAGCACAGTGGCCAGTTGCTGTCTGCCTCAGCAGGGGGAGGAGGACATCTGTTCATACTCTGGACATTTGAGGAGGGCAGGGTAGTTGGAGGAGTTCATCTGAAGGGAGGCCTCGGAGGAGATGGAGGAGGCACTGCGACCGCGTCCCGCCCAGGCATCCGGATGGAGGAACTGGCCCGAGTAATCTGAGCAGTTGCTGAGGCGAGGCTGGTAGAAGCCCTGATGTGGTCTGTACATCTCTTCTGCGGTGTAGCGCTTCATGAACAGGTACACTGACATGACACCTGCAGTCTAAAAACAAGAGAAAAGCATAAGCCCAATGTTACAAAGTAACACTTCATAAGTTTCCCGCTTCTTCCCCTACTGGTTAAAAAGCGGGATTACAACTGTTGTAAACAACCCTGCTGCAGGCTTTGCAGACAATGATGTCATCAGACAAGGTGTTTTATTTAGCACGTCTTTATGAATGTTTGAATATTGGCAGTGCAGAAACGAATCCCGAAAAGTAGGACTTTACTATTTTTTTGTGTTGGTTTTAAACTGAAATCGATCAACAATTCATTTGTTTTGTCAACCAAAGTCAAATATTTTACTCTGTGTCTCATTAAGGACAAAGGCACGTTATTGTGGCAATATGCTCAGTACGGTCTCCTACAGGGGACAATGTTGGTAGAGGAATGAAGTTCCTATGACCAGAGGGCTGCAGGTTTGAGCCCTGCTCAGTATGTGGCAGTCTCGGTCGTGTCCTTGGGCAAGACACTTCACCCTTCTTGACCGGTGGCAGCCTCGCCTTCATCAGTGCGCCCCAGGGCAGCTGTGGCTAAGATGTAGTGTTGAAGATTGATTTTCACAATGAATCAGCATAAGCTAATCAATACAATCTTTTTGAGAATTAGAATTTTTACACTTAACCAATATAACCTTTTTCTGCTTAAACGAATATGACCAGTTTCAGTCTAATTGCTTTCAGTTTATGAATGTGTTGTTCAATCATTTAATCTTCATTCGGTATTAGGTCTGAGGAACATTTTACAAATTATTCTTATTTCTTACTGTGTTTGCTTTGAAGGAAATTAAACTTTGCAGAAGTGCTGCTGACCAACAGAGATAACTTTGCAGAAAACAATGGTGCTGTAAGTTTCTATAGCAACGGCCTGACTTAAGTAAAACTTGTGATGAACCTAAAGGTGAAAAGAAAAATAACAGGAAACATATGTCTGAAGTGCAAGCAGAAGATGGCTAGAACACAACTGAAATGGGGACGTGTTTTATTGGGTGAAGATAAACTTTTGGCCTACTGTTGCTGAGCCAAAGATCACCAGGAGTTCTGTCTCAGAAAAGTCTTGGCTGTTGATGGGCAGGTAAAATCAGAATGTGTTTTAGACTGTGAACTCATGTGGACCGCCCACATGAAGAGGAGTGGTATATGACTGGGAATGCCCCAGTCTATTGTGGAATTGTTGTAAAAAACATGATTTCAATAAAAGGGCTGACGAGAAAAGTCATAAGTCAGAAGATACATCAGCAGGGGACTGCTTGTGTTCTTTTCACCTGAAGCCAACCAAAGATTTGTGTGTGTGTGCATATTATTTTGGGCTTAAAGTGTAGATCTCTCCTCAGGGTCACCTCCAAAAAACCAGGGAGTGGACAGATGAAATAATTTCAACCAATTCAGAAGCTCAACACAACAAACAAGTGAATGTGTTTGTAAATTAATGAATTGTTGTGTTGTAAAGTGCCTTGGAGGGTTGTAGAGCTCTAGACAGTGGTATATAAATACAGGCCATTTACCATTTATGCCCAGGATGATGAATAAAATGTAAAAATGGTCTTTACTGGAGCAATAACTCATTTCCCTTTAAAATAAGTCAAATTAGAAATACATCTCTCTCACAGACTGACTTATCTCTTTGTTCTTGTATAAATGAACGTTCATGGCAGCATCTCCTTGCAGTTTCGTGAGCCTCACTTTGTGAGCAGATTGGCCCCAATTGCAATTCGGTAAATGTGTGTTTCATTGTCTCTCGCTTCTCTTCGACTGCAGGTATTAGGTGATTGATAAAATCCCTAACATAATCCGGCTCGAAGGACCAAATTATGTTAGGGATTTTATCAGTCACCTAATACCTGCAGTCGGAGAGAAGCGAGAGACATTTAAACAAACAAGCTACTGTCTGCAAAAAGGGCAGTTGTAAGCCTCAACCATTGCTTGAGCGTCTACCCTTATTCTCATCCACAGTGACAGCCGTGTGCAACCTGTAGCTTTAAATTCATCTGATGTTTCAATAAATTCTACTGATATTTTATGTATATTATATGGTCTTGCTAATCCTTCCCAATCTCTTTATAGGAACTGCTATGAATTGTAAAATTGTCGCATCACAGTATCTGCACATCAAGATGTATGTAATCGCTTCCCTTATGATTCTGATGATGTTGAATTAACTGATGTTCCATTATCTCACTTGTTTCTCTGTAAACTGCTGTTTGATGTTATTGTCAGTTGTGTTTGCCTTCTCATGTTTTATTATTTTTACTTGTTCTTTTATTTTATTATTTTACTTTATTCGTCCTTTGATTTGTTATTTTCTTTTTGTTTGGTTATCCTATACAGATAAACAGGAGGGAATATGTTATAGAAATTTTATGTTCTATTATTTTTTGATCATTAATCCTATTAATTGAATGTAACTGCCTTGTACCTTGTAACTTCCCATACACACACACACACACTGTCTCTCTCACACAGACTGTCTTATCTCTTTGTTCTTGTATAAATAAACTCTCAGGGCAGCATCTCCTTGCAGTTTCGTGAGCCTCACTTTGTGAGCATATCTGCCCCAATTGCAAATCGGTAAATGAGTTTCATTGTCTCTCTTTTCTCTTTGACTGCAGGTATTAGGTGACTGATAAAATCTCTAACATAATCCGGCTCTAAGAACCAAATTATGTTAGGGATTTTATCAGTCACCTAATTCCAAACTGTAAATTGTCTGTTTAATTGTCTCTCTTTTCTCTCTGACTACAGGTATTAGGTAATTGATAAAATCCCTAACACATACATACAAATTTAATGGGCAATAATTAAGACAATGTACTAAGTGTTTATATAAAAGAAACATGAAGCAGACATTTTGATTTAAAAATACCCTAAATTACTAAAGATGTGGCTTACCTCTGTGAGCAAAAAAGAAATGGCAGCAAAAGCAAAGGACCAGCCGTACTTGTAGCTGAAATAGGCCTCATTAGTTTTGGTTCTGTTCAGCATTTCGTCATTAATGTTGGAGATGTACAAAACCAGACCAACTACCAGAGACAAGCCTGCAGGTGTCACAGAGAACAGGCATTACAGGTATTTTGATGGCAAAAACATTTCAGCAGAATGATCTGATTTAACAAAACCAATCACACATAACTGTGTTTCTAAAGAATAAGGACCGTACCCGAAAGGATGAAGAAGATTCCAGAAACAAAGGCCAGGATGGTGCGGTGTGGCCGAATGTGGCCGATGTTACTGAGGACGAAACCGATGAACATGAAGAAGAGACTAACCAGAGGAAAGGGCGTCGAAGAACGAATCATTTCTAAAATAACAGAAGGGAAGGAGAACAAAGTGAAGTCACTTCCGAGATTTATATCAAGTTTTTAGTGTCATAAAAGAAGTTTATAAAATATATTGCCTGGCCCCAAAAAATGTAACCACTTGGATTTAACTAAGCAAATAGGTAGGAGCCTTTTATTGGATAATTACAGCATAGGCAGTTATCTTCCAGCTGGCAACAAGTTATTTAACCCCAACTGGTGCAAGGAGTTGCTTCTCATTTCTTAAACAACATGTGGAAAGACATCTGGTGGTCGTAGAAAATATGTTTGGGAAGGGTCAGATCATTGGCATCAGGCAGAGAAAACATCTAAGGAGATTGCAGAAACGACTAAAACTGGGTTAAGAATGGTCAAACGCATTATTATAAACTGGTCTGATGAGTCCTGATGGACCCTGTTCCAGACTGATGGTGTATCAGGGTAAGAAGAGAGGCAGATGAAGTGATGCACCCATCATGCCTAGTGCCCACTGTACAAACCTGTGGGGGCAGTGTTATGATCTGGGGTTGCTGCAGTTGGTCAGGTCTAGGTTCAGAGACAGGATGTGCTCCAAGAATGAGGTCAGCTGACTACCTGAATATGTTGAATGACTAGGTTATGTCCAGACTGTAACCCCATTGAGAATCTTTGGGATGTGCTGGAGAAGGCTTTGTGCAGTGGTGAGACTACCATAATCAATGCAAGATCTTGGTGAAAAATTAATGCAACACTGGATGGAAATAAGTCTTGTGACATTGCAGAAGCTCATCAAAACAATACCACAACGAATATGTGCTGCAACCAGAGCTTAAGGTGGGCCAACACCATTTTATTTGGTGGTGACGTTTCAGAGGAGTTAGGCAGTGCATATTCCTCAATTGGCAGAAATCCACATGGAGATGTTTCATGGTCTTAACTCTTTGGTCTTGGATAGAAGGAACCTATTTTTGAATTGAGTAAAGGGCAAAGTACTGCACAAAGTAAACAGAGCCAAGAGTGCATGTACATATCTCTCTGCCCTCTGTTGTGTTCTCCTTATTTCAACCATCTCAGAGGACCAGACGTAGCAGGCCACAGCTCTTTAAACCCTGGATTGAAATCTCACCTTTCCTACTAAAAGTTTCAATTCAGTATAAAGTTAAAGGTTTGGTTTACTCATTTATTCAATACATTTCCAGTGTTCTCTAGTAAAAAGATGCCTTATGAGTCATAAAAAAAATCTGTGAGGGTCCTGTTCTGAGATTCAGAAGTTTGCTGTGCAGAGGTGGGCTGAAAACAGCAGGTTTGCTCATTAATATTAATGATATGCACACACCTTGCTTTTGATTGGCTAACAGAATGGGTTCAGCCATGCTGCAAAGGCACTATCACCAATACACTCTTCGCTCTCTCCCCTCGCTGCAAAAAACAAAACACAAAAAGACTTCCTGTGGGCGGCCACAAGCCAAGATGGGCAAGGCCATGAATGCAAATTCACAGTGTGACATAGATCTGTGAGAATTTTCAAATTCACCGTTTTATTTTCTTTCAGAAGCTAATGCAGGTGATAGGTGTAGGAGACAGTCAACCACACTTTTAAAGTCCCATCATCACACACGGGTGAAATTACATCTCCACATTTGATCCATCCCCGTGGCAGCAGAGAGCTGCAGCATTGGCTGTGCTTGGGAACTTTTTGGTGGTTTAACCCCCCAATCCAACCCCTTAAAGCTGGGTGTCAAGTGCAGGGGCATTGGGTCCCATTTTTAAAGTCAATGACCCGATTGTGGATTTGAACCCCGATCTCCCAGTCTCAGGTTAGACACTCTACCACTAAACCACTGAGATGAATATCCCCATACGCAAAAAAGGGAAAAATAGCTTAGAAAAAGGGAAAATAAATACATATAGGAACATTATTAAATAATTACTTTGAGTCAGTATATGTCCCATGTTTACATAGAAATTTTAAAAAATGAAGCTCTTCAATTTTCACTTGTTTAATAAAAAGAAGAGCTGATTTTTTGTCACAATTCATTATTTTGGCCACACCCACACCTGTCTCTTTCATTGTTTCACCTTTTTACATCATTTTTCGTACACATCAGCTCAACCAATTATAAAGTTATCCTAGAAAGGCTCTTTCTTCTTGGTAATTTGTAAATAAATGTAAAAATATTCTCTTTGACTTTCCTGCTTTCAAGTTCCCAAAATGTGCTCCGACGGCCCTAAGGGACACATTTATGAAGCGTGTTGTTGTTTTTAACCTGCTTTATTTTTTTTCTTTTTTGTGGGACAATTTGTTACATCTTTGACATCAAAGATTATTTTTAGGCCACATGAGGACAACAGAGCTATCAGATCTGAAGTGGATGTCTGAGGACTGGTTATTCTGTGTCGCAGCATGTTCCCCTGCAGGAGGTGTTTAAAAAATGTAAACGACTCTTCTACATTTTTCATACACACAGAGCTCTTATCTTCAGTGGTTAGTTCATAGGGGTTGGGTCAGAAATAAATCACTTGAAGAAGATGGAATGGAACACGAGTGCACTTGGGGTAAAATAACAAGAGGGTTAAAGAGTTAGACACTTAAAATGGTTAAATTTGACCCTGTTCTATTATAAAAACAGGGAAAGCGTTCATAATTTCTATTTCTCCAAAATCCGTCCCCTGGCCTCTACAGCAATAAATAAATAAATCATTTTTGCAAGCCTAGAGCGTTGACCAGTAGACTTACATATGGGAACTGTCAATCAATGAAAATGCAACCCAGTCAGATTGGCACTACAACAAACATAAAGAAGCCAAAGGTTTCAATGGAGCAACCAAAACAGTTATGGATTCCCAATCTCCGTTCTACTTCTCAAAGAAAATCGTCGTCGTCGTCGTCTTCCTCCGCTTATCCAGGTCCGGGTCGCGGGGGCAGCATCCCAACTAGGGAGCTCCAGACCGTCCTCTCCTCGGCCTTCTCCACCAGCTCCTCCGGCAGGACCCGAAGGCGTTCCCGGACCAGATTGTTGATGTAACCTCTCCAACGTGTCCTGGGTCGACCCGGGGGCCTCCTGCCGGCAGGACATACCCGAAACACCTCCCCGGGGAGGCATCCAGGAGGCATCCTGACCAGATGGCCAAACCACCTCAACTGGCTCCTTTCGATCCAGAGGAGCACATGGGCTCTTCCAAGTGTGGACCCACCACCCCGCAGGAGGAACATGAAGGGTCCGGTGCAATGTGGATCGGGTGGCAGACCAAGGTGGGAGCCTTGGCGGTCCGATCCCCGGACAAGAAAACTGTTTTTTTGGGATCTCAAAGAAAATATCCGTTTAAATTTTTTTATCTCCTAAACTAATATAAATGGTTCTACGCTGTGACATGAAACGGTAATCAGTGAGAGAAAATAATTTAGGGAATCAGGGACTAAATTAGACCTACCTGTTGTAAAGTATTTTGATTTAAAGATATGCACTTTTGTTCCTATGTTTCGATATTAAAGCTGCTAGAACACATTTTGAAACAAAAAAAGAGCTTAAAATATTGTTTTTTTCATGTCTCTTAACAATGTTCTGTTGTAGTGTAGGTATAAAGATGTTGTGGAGATTAAAGTGAAAATGAAATAAGTAATAAAACTATTCTCTCGCATTTGTCTAAAAACCTCCATCAATAACACATTTCAGACTAAACGCAACTAGTGAACCATCTGATTGTTGGTCTTGCCAAACCGCAGCAATATCCTGCGTTCTCCATTCATGACACACTTGCATATTTAGCAACAGAACACCACTGGTGTAAGAGGTTCTCAGTTCAATAATATTAGAAAAGGAGAAACAGCTGGCTGCTACCACTTCAACTTTAGGAAAAACTACCAGAGTCCTACAAAGAAAAACACCATTTGAAGTCACGGACAACAAAAGATGAAATCTTGCACAAACTGGTTAATACCTAGGACACACCGGAGACAGACACACTGTTGCATAGTCATTTTAAATAGAAGCCATTATAGTTAATCATTCAATCAATCAATCAAAGCTTTATTTATAAAGTGCTTTCCTGTTGGGAAGCCCAAGGCTTTACAGCACAAGTAAAACGGCAATTCTGATCACGTAAAAACAATAGAGTCACTTCCTGTTCTCAAGTCCTGTGTGATGTTGTGACTATCGTGCGATTTTCCAAGAAGCGCTTAGCATCGCAGCACATCTTGTCCGACCACTTGATTACGTAAAACCGCGGGTGCGACGCAGCACGTCTGCCTCCGGTGTGCCCCAGGCTTAAGTGCGAAGAGTTACTTACTGAGTACACTGACGGTGGACTCAGATGTAATCTGGACATTGGTAGGCATCACGTACTCGATGGTAAAACATCTTCCTTTCTCCTCACCTGAAACAACAGAGAAGGAAAAATGACATCTTTCAAAAATATTTGAATAAGTTTTCCTCAGTGTTAGGGTAACACCAGATAGTGTTTTAAAACTTTAAGCTATAGCTTGGTGAGTTAGCAACTTTACCAGTTTCATATTTGAAACCACTTTGCAGCCCTTTATGGCCAGATACTGCACTCAGCAGCTTGTTGAAGTGGGTAGGTGTCCTATAGGGGGAACTCTCTACCTGATTTACAGCTGTTAGCTGTAACGCTAGCATTTTCAGTTTGCCAATCATCACTAAAAAGCACAAGAAGAATTAAAAGAAGTTTGCTTTTTCTGTTGACATCATGGAAGAGCCTGGAAGTAAAAGTAAGAGAGTAATGTCTTTGGAGGCGAAGCAAATAACTAAAACCGAAGTAACAATGACGCTGCCAACACTAGTGTGAGAGAGCTAAAGGAGGCTACTAAATCACGAACTGATAGTGACCTGGCTTTGTTGCTGCTGGACTTGTTAGCAATATTTTTTGTCCAACAGTGTGGATCTTTTTACTTAGTGGTTTATTTTAGTATTAGTTGGCTCATGTTAATGTTAGCTTGTTGTTAGCACTAGCTACAGCAGGCTGCAGCAAGGTTGTTTACAACAGTTGTAATTCCACTTTCAACCATAGGGCAGAGGAGCAGAAAACTGCTCAGTGTTACTTTAACTGAGAAAAATAAACAGTGCAGGCAAAAATAAAGGTGGAACATCCCTTTCTATTATCCATAAAACCATACTGTGTGCTGTAAACAAACCAGTTTTGTGTAAAATCGGTGAATGAGTTTATATTTTATCTGAGTTTGATCATTAGAATAATATCAGATTTTACATCTGAATATAACCCACAGCTGTTGCTGTAAGAATGTGTTTGAGGAACACTCAGTTATATGCTAACACACACACACACACACACACACACACACACACACACACACATCAAAAGCTGGCAGCAAGTAACGTCTTTCTCAGCATTTAATTAACCCTACACACTGTGAGGTGTTAGGTGATATTTTGTGATTCAGCATCACTAGCTAGATTTCAACATGCAGCTAATGAAAGGAATGATTAATGTGTTCATAAGACTACTCTTTAGGTTACAGAAATGATTTAGATTTAGTAGGAGGAGCTATTCTCCAACCAGGAGAAGGCCTAAAGGAACACCCAGGACACGCTGGAGAGACTATGTGTCACAGCTGGTCAGGGAATGCCTTGGGATTCCCCAGGAGGAGCTGGTCCAAGTGGATGCGGAGAGGGAAGTCTGGGCCTCTCTGCTTAGGCTACTGCCCCCGTGACCCAACCCTGGATAAGCAGCCGAAAATGGATGGATGGAGTAATTTTTATGCATCTAAGTAAAAAATAAACCAAACAAAATTAACTAAACATAAAAAATCTGTTAATTATTTTAAAGTGTTAATTAATGTCTGATATTATCGACCAATATTGGCATTAAAATCTAATATTAGAAATTATGCATTTTACTCATTTAATGACACATCACATTATACATCAAACTCTTCGGCTACTTCACTTCTCACTCACAATATCAAAATATACCAGATCCCAGGTACAGTTTTTGGGAAAATGTGTTTGTTTGTCACAACTGGCCTAACTTAAACTGAAATAGTTGTCATATTTTGCTGAGAAATTTTTGAACGTTTCAGTATGCACAATAGGAGATATGTGATGTGATGTTGGTTACTTAAAAAAAATTCTGTTGTGTTGTTTTCTTTTAAAGGTGGTGACCCGCAGATAATTGTATCAATTTATATCAGTGTCTGAAATTAAGAGTTAGACCATACCTGTTTATCTTATGTTGGTAAAAACGGCGATATCAAACATCCTACAGATGATTAATTTGCAATCTAGAAGTCAGAGGACTTTAACATTCAGTCATCAAAACACTTATTGTAAGACACACACGTGGTAAAAAAAATAACTACTAGTACTGAAAAAGAAATGGAAAGTATTTGTCCAAACCAAAACATCACATTGCTTGATTAAATTAAAAGATCTACAATGGAAGTCATTTTGACATCTTATTGTTTGTCTCTTCTATGAAAATTTGCTTCACTTAGAGGATGCAACTATATTTTCTTCACTGCCCGAATGTTCCCCAAAATGAGCACCCTAATGCTGCTAAATCTGCCACATCAATAAAGCCAGCCAACATCAGTTGTGCAAACTCACACATGACTGCTGGTGTGATTGTGAGCAATTAGCGTTTCTGGGTCAAACACTGTACCAGAATAGCTAAAAGCCACTCCATTCCCTCAAAAGATACAATGAACCATTTGTTAATGTGTGGCCTGATGTCCAAAGTGGCCTTCAATGTGGAAAAGTAACATCTGTTATCGAATCACAGCTGGATTTGGTCACATAATCATCATGACTGAATGATTTACCCCAAAATAGCAGATCCACCAATCAACCAGAGCCACCAATGAAGACACAAATACAAAAGAATGGCTTTTTACATTTAGCATAAAATGGCTAAGGTGAACCTTCACACCAAAGAAGTCTAGAAACTGGCAGTTAAATGATTGAAATTATCCTCTGTTGGGCTTAAAGATTGGCTACTGATTAATGTTCTGCCTGCAATTCTTCCCAAAAATCTGCTATACCATACCATATCATACAATATAATACCATATCGTATCGTATCGTATCGCATCGCATGCCATGTTTATTTCTAAAGTACATTTTAAACTGGCATGACAGCTAACCAAAGTCCTGTACAGTAAAGAACAAGGCTCCCTATAGTACCCATCCCCTGGGGAAGCGGTGAGCTGCAGACACGGCCGAGCTCAGGAGCCGTTTAGTGGATTAACCCCCAAATCCAACCTTTCAATGCTGAGTAGCAAGCAGGGAGGCATTGGGTCCCATTTTTAAAAAAAAGTCTTTGGAATGACGAGCTTGGATTTAAACTCACAATCTCCCAGCCTCAGGGCGGACACTCATACTACTAGGCCACTGAGCTAAAAGACTGAATACAACAACCAACAAAATAAATTAGAAACAGGTTAAAAGAGTCATGATAGTGAAATGACTAAACATCATACACTAAAAATTAGGGATGCACGATATATCTGCATTGGTAATCTGATGTGTAATTGTTTAGTCCTGTAACAGTGATGGTAATCATCTCAGAAGCATAAATGTGTGTGGTGTGTGTGTGTATATAGAACATATTGCAAATTCCACTTTATAGTGATAAAGCAAAACATTAAAAAAAATCTGCTTGTATAATTTCAGTCTATACAAAATTTGCTGATTTCTGAAAAATAAATCAATATCTGCCAATATCGTTATCGACCATTACAGTAATATTAATATTGGATATTGGTATCAGCCCAACAAATAATTTTGGTGCATCCCTAATAAAAAGTATCTATCAATATATCAAGCCTCAAAGAAAAGAGGAGAAATGTTCGATTATTTGCTGATGACACATTGTTTTATTAGAATTAGATTCTGTTTGACCTGTATTTAAAAAGCAAGTCACCCCCAAATAAACTTTTTTTTTTGCTGATAAACTAAATAAACGAGTGTCTAATCGTGCTGCAGACACGTGTCGTCAATAATTTGGCACTTCAGTGCATCTTAGTTAAAATTTAAATATTCTGCCTAAAACTGGCAGTGTTGTGCCGTTGTCAGGTAAAAACTCTGCACTGTATTTTAATTTAAATCTGCCACCGCTATTGGCTAAGAAGTATGCTATGATGTAAACTGGTACATTATGATGTCACAATCCTGTCGTGAGCCTGAGTGTGTGTGTATTTGTTAGCGGCTCCGCCCTCTCGGTCTGCCAGGCAACAGCATGTGTTGCATTTTTCAAACATGAAGTGGGAGTGGAGTTAGACTCTGGTAGGGGTGACTTGCTCTTTAAGACAGAAATGAGTCCGACTGACATAAATCCACAGCCTCATAATGAACAGAGTAAAAACAAAAGTTGATACCTGGTTTACTCAGTTAAACACTTGTCTGGAAGGGGTTTGCCTCTAAGAAAAAAAAATCAAAAACTAACAGTTAGTTTCTTCCTCGCAATAATCCAGATGTCCAAGCATGCCTGTAGGATACTGGAGCTGAGGAGGACAATTATATTTTGAAGGTCCCTAAATCATGCATTGCAAAAAAGCAAAATAATAATGCCTTTAACATCTTGCAAGAGTGTAAAGTTAGGAACAAAGAGGGCTTCTGTTTAAATTCAGAGTGCTTCTAGTGAGGAAAGAGGCCTTAGACAGCTATCTACCAACTGGAATAAAGACAAATGACAGTTTCAAAGGGAACAATAGACACCTGAAATGCTGTTTGAGATCGCGCTCATGCGATGAGGACTTAACAGCTGGGCCAAAAGCAACAGAGGGGAAGAAAACTTTAAAAAACAACATCATGCTTGAGTATTAATCTGCAGCAAATAATCTAGGAATCTGTACCAGTAGCAGTTATAAAGAGAAGACGGGAAATATAAAAAGGAACACAACTTCATGTGCATATTGAACAGACATTACGTTCAAACGTCAACATTTACCAGAAAGTCGCATTTGGAGTGCTAACTCTTAGATGAGAAGCAATAAACCTTATTTGTATGTCATGACACTGTCATATTTTTCATTTCCAATTTTTTTTATATGTGATCCCCATTGAAATGATGGGGATCTTAATGCAATATGTTTCATAATGAAAACAAGTGGTTTCACTGGAGCAGTTCGCAGCTTGCAGCTGAGTGTGAAGTGGCTGGGATTAAGATCAGCACCTTCAAATCCAAGCCAAAAAATGGGTAGAATGTTTTCTCCAGGTCAAGGATGAGGTCCTGCCTCAGCTGGAGAAGTTTAAGTATCTCAGGGTCTTGTTCACGACTGAAGGAAAGATGGAGCGCGAGATCGATAGGCAGAATAATGCTGCATCAGCGTACCGGCCTGTCGTGGTGAAGAGAGACCTGAGTCGGACAGGTGAAGTTCTTGATTTATTGGTCAGCATATGTTCCTACCCTCACCTATGATCATGAGCTTTGGGTTACCAAAGGAATGAGATCACAAATACAAGCGACCAAAAATACTTTTCTCCACAGGGTGTCTGGGCTCTTCCTGAGAGATAGGGCTCTCAGAGTGGATATGCTGCTCCCCCACATTGAGAGGAGCCAGTTGAGGTGGCTCGGGCATCTGGTCAGGATGCCTCCTGGAAGCCTCCCTGGTGAGGTTTTCCAGGCACGTCCAACCAGGAGAAGACCTAAAGGAAGACCCAGGACACGATGAAGGGACCATGTTTCTCGGCTGGCCAGGGAACGTTTTAAGCCTAATTTATACTTCTCTGTCTGCATGGGAAGACATGCAAAACCATTATCAGTCGGCTTAGAGGTCCTCTGATAGGCCAAACTTTTTAACAGTCCATCAAAAGTGATATAGACTGCAAGCTTGTGATTGGTCAGGATGCCGCTTCTTTTACATTTGTCAACATCACCACCATTGCCCCCTGGACGGAAATAATGGGAAATGGGGGTTTAGAGGTGCCAATCACACGAAGAGGTAGAGGGAAATGAGGGACAAATGTGTCCGTGTTAAAAAGTCTCTGAAATTCATAAAACAATGTAAACACAGCAGATAGACTACACTGGACTGGATAACTGTAATGGTGGCAGGATACCTCAGAAAAGCACTACGTCCTCATTTGTTTTGAGGGGGAATTCCTTTGCAATGATCCCCAGGTGACAAAGAAGTCTGAAGGGAAAACATCTCCATCAGTGCGTGTGTGCAACTCTGCACTCGAGCTGATGGAGATGTTTAAATCAGGCTTTGGGATTCTCTTGGCTGTGAAAAATGGAAGTCTTGGCCTCTCTTCCAAGGCTACTGCCCCAGCAACCAGCAATCAGGTAATTGTAAGACAACCAATGGATGGACATTATATCCTTTCAACATGTAGTTTACGTTTAGAGTGGATAGGGTGCTGTATTTCCATTATGCCTTAAAAACATGTTGCTTTTAGACAAGCGTAAAACCAGAACTGCTCATATGACTTTAACAGAGGAATATGACTGTTAACCTATTCAAACATAGAGAAATCTATCTAATGTGTTACATAGGGGTTTCCATTTAAATACACCTAAGGCAATTTTTTGAAATGTCACTACTAAGAATGATTATTAATCAAACTTCCTTCATTGCCCCCCCCCCCCCCCCCCCCCAAAGTGAATCAGCTTTTATTTTTATATTTTACTTGAGCAAATTCAAGTTTATTTATAAAGCGCCAAATCACGACAAGAGTCGTCTCAAGGCACTTCACATAATAAAAATTCCAATTCAGGTCAGTTCATTAAGCCAATCAGAAATAATGTTTCCTATATAAGGAACCCAGCAAATTGCATCAAGTCACTGACTAGTGTCAGTGACTATACAGCAGTCATCATACTAAGCAAGCATGCAGCGACAGTGGAGAGGAAAACTCCCTTTTAACAGGAAGAAACCTCCAGAGAATCCTGGCTCAGTATAAGCAGCCATCCTCCACGACTCACTGGGGATCGAGAAGACAGAGCAGACACACACACACACACACACACACACACACACACACACACACACACACACACACACACACACACACGTAATGTGTCTACAGTTATATTGTGATGTCTTAGTAAATATTCTATTTGGTGAAAGATAAACTTTATTGTATTTATCCTAGTGGATCTATAATTAAACGGATAAACTAGTATTAGCACATCAAAAGTCAAGCACACCAAAAAGTTATTATCAGGAGAGAGAGAATGTTTAAGTGGTTAGCAGCAGTGTGCTAGTCGATGGCCCCCTCCATGAGGCCACCACAAACATCGTCCTAACTCACCAGCCAGGAAGCAAACCCTCCAGAGTCCAGAGTGGAGCGACATGCGCATCTCAGTGCTCTGGTTGAGAGGAAGGATGACTCCTTCTTCGAGGTAGAGCCAGTAGTCAGTGCTCACGGCGATCCCCAACAGGCCGAGGCCGCAGACAGCGAACACGCTGCTCAGCAACGTCAGCACCTTCCTGCCACATAGGCTCATACCACAGCCTCAATAGCAGGGATGCACCACGGGCAGAAAAGAGAGCTGCAAAAGATGGCAAAAAAAAAGACATGGTTAAAAAAGTAAGGAAAAGAAACTATGAACAATGGACAACCCTGAGCATTCTCTTCACAAGACTGTCTGACAAGAGAAGAGTGTCTTCAGTCAGAGGCTTCTTCAGTTTGGCTGCAACACTGACCGCTACTGGAGATCCTTCCTGCCAACAGCCATTGTAATATACAACAACTCTTTGATGACTTGATTATTATTATTATTCTGAGCTACTACAGCAATCAGTTTCCCTCTGGGATTAATAAAGTATTTTTGAATTGAATTGAATTGAATTGAATGAAAGAGAAAAAAGGTAACCCGTCTCTTGAGATACGATTACATTATTACTATTGGTGCTGTAATTTCCATGATTACTTTCTTAACTGAGTGCTTCTGGGGTTAATTATTACTTCATCTTCTTTCAAACTAATTTGTCAATTAATTAAATACCCATGGAGACGGGTTAACAAGGGTCTGCAGCTAAAGCTAAACAGATCCTAAAATGACTCCATGAGGTACATTTTACTGGATAAAAGTACGAGTAGATGGTTCAGAAGAGAACACTGAATTAAATGTCTCCTTGACTGAACTTTGCTTTGTTTGCTAGAAATATCCATTGAATCATTTAAATCCCAGCAGAAATGTCTGGCTCAAATATCGACACAAATTGCTTATAATGCACTGTTTTCTCTTTTTTGTACACTGGTGATGTGAAGGAATACGAGCTATAGACGCTGTCAAGGAAGTGTCATTGAATGAATGCGCCGCACACAAAACCACATGGATCGGTTTGTGAAAAGTCAAGCGCCACACACTCCACGGAAAGAATGGATTCTGCATAAAGAGTTCCCAGCGTGCAGTCACACTGAGAACAGAGGAACTGGGAAGGTGGAGGGAATGTGTGATAGGATTTTGAGCTTGGCATCTCACATCTACATCTCTACAGACTGAGACTTTGTATCATGGCTGCAACCGAAGCTCCTCTGGAACAAATTAGTGACGTGTTCATTTGAATGTTAACTAGAAGTAAGAAGCCTTGACAAACAGAAGACAGAGAAAAAATGCTGATGTTGGGGATTTTGGTGAAACTAAATGTTTTTTTACATCAACAAATGCTCACGGCTTTTAGACCAAGTAGGCAAAAAAGGGTTTGCAGTTTTTTACTATATGACAATTTACATTTTCTAATATTTTATGCTTACTTAGTAATGTAATAGTTCATCTAGTGACCATTTTATAAACTTTAGTAGAAATTGTAAGAAACTAAGGCTGCTGTGGCCCAAGACTCTGGAACTCTCCCCCCCTGAGCCTGAGATCAGTGGTCTCCTTTAAAAAGCAGCTGAAGACTCACTTGTTCAAGCTGGCTTTCGTCTGACCTTTGTCACCCCATCTCTCTTTATTCTGCTCTCCCCACCTATTCCACCTTCCTCAGGATCCACTGACTACCCTCTTTCCTATTCACTCTGTCTCTTTCTTAACATTTTTTCTTTTAAATCCCAATTGCCTATTTTTGCTCATTTTAAATATATTAAACATTTTCTAAATGCTTTTTTATATTTTTACATTTTTTTGATTTTGTGAAGCGCCTCGTGATTTTTATCTTGAGAGGCGCTATAGAAATGATATTTTCTTCTTCTTCTTTCTTCTTTCTAAGTGATTATTTCACAGCTGTTTATCATTGGACAATCATTCTCCCACTGGTAAGCACGCACACCTGTTCTCACCTCAGCTCCCTTCACTTCCCTTTGTTTTTAAACTCCTGTTTCAATCAATTAATCAATCAATTAAATTGTATTTACATAGCGCCTTCCACTTCCTTTGTGGGAGCCCAAGGCGCTGAACCCATGGACGTAGTTTTTGGGGGACAGGGACCCCCCCCCCCCCCCCCCACACACACACACACACACACACACACACACACTTTTTCCAAAGTACATTTTTGTCCCCTGAACTTTTTATCATCCAAAAACAATGTTACGCTACATTAATAACAGTGGTGGAGCACTAGGAACAAGCGGAAAACAACCACTTGTGTTGAAGCCTGTTTCCCATTAGAGAGCCTGATTCTCCTCCCTTTCCGGTCAGCTCACGGGTCCCCGGAAGAACAACATGGCTAAAAGAGCTATTTTCTAATCTGCTTAGCCTAAGACCGTGGATCACATATATTGTATGTTATACTGCAATTTAAATGAAAACTAATGATGGGTGTTTCGTAGCTGCTACTTGCCAAATGGACAGATTTATGCTGGTTCTTTCCCCCTGAAAGAAGGATTTCAAGTTCGCTAAACTTACAGCTGTTTTTCTCCGTGTCTGGTTTGATGATGTCACTTTAGTGATGTGTATTTGTAGTCCTGGACTTATTTTCACACAAAACCTAAAATAACGTTTCCTCCCGTTTGAAAAGAGCACATTCCTGGTATCAAAGTGCGTCTTTAAAATTATTTTTATTTTATTTATTTTTTTACCGTGTCCTGTCTGGCTGTGAAGCAAACAGAATTAATGTCTGAATGCTGGTGACAAGCCTTACAGATTTACTCTCAGGTGGAGCATCAAAGCTTCTGCTTTTAATGTCACGCCTGATACTTAAAACTTTATTGTTGTTGTTTTTTGAATGCTGTGTAATTCAGACCAGACTCGGAGACGGGGGGGTGGGGGGGTGGGGGGGGGGGCAAGAATAAACAATCAATGATGAACAAGAGTCTGCTTCTAGACCTGCAGAAAAGGGACGCACAATACAACAGGAGCAAGCTATCACTGCGTCAACTTGATGAAAAAATGTAAATTCAACGTTGTTTTACTGAACAATCACTATAATAAATCACAGTGCATTTAGTGCCAACCACAGCCTTAAGACATGTGTTGAACGTGCCCAAGTCCATACTTTTGAGAGCACCATGTGAGCACCTGTGTGTGTACACGCGCTTGTTTATGTAAGGTTTCTCTATAGGAGCGTCCAATAGAGAGTGTGAGGGGCCACAGATCTGCCCCCCAAAGATGTGTAGGAGATGGAAGGAGCTCCAAATCCCAGAGATCTAGGAGCTGCCCCAGAGCATAGGGACCCGAGGGAGACTGCAACCAGAGAAGCCCCTGCCCCTCTCAAGAGGCGCAGAGGATTGCCCCTGGGGGCCACAACCAGCAGCCGGCAGAGTCCCGGGAGATATCGGCGGCAAGCCCACAGGCCCGGCCGCAGCCTCCCACCCCCTAGCCGGCCGAGCCTGGAATCCAGCGACCTGGGACCCAGAGGCGACCAGCCTCACCGGGACCCAGCAGAGCCGTGGGACTCAGATCCCACCAGGCAGCCACCGGGATCAATCAGGCAGACGCCAAAAGTCTTAAACCCCCTGACCCGGGAGCCACGAACACTCAGGCGGACCAAGGCACCGCACTCCACACCTAATGTGGCAGGGGGAGGGGAGACGAAGATGTATATCATCAAAAGAAGTCTAGGAGAGGGGAGGAGTCAAAGGCCCCACCTGAAATATACAGTCATACACACAGTCACACACTCCCTCCCTCATGCTCACACATACACATACAATCTTAAATGTACAAAAATGCACGCCAGACGCCCACTCTTGCTCCCCATACATATCCTATTCACTCTGGTCCTGGTACTGCTGCACAATGGGTACAACCATCACCGGTTCCCAGAGTTCGGCCCTTTCTACTGGGGTGCTGATGAGCAGGCTCTCCCGCCCAACGCTGAGCAAAGCAACCCACCCCAACCCATCCCTAAACTCACAGCTGTTTATCTCCATGTCTGGTTTGATGACGTCACTTTGGTGACGCGCATTTGTAGTCCTGGACTTATTTTCACACAAAACCTAAAATAAAGTTTCCTCCCGTTCGAAAAAAGCGCATTCTGGGTATCAAAGTGCGTCTTTAAAATTCACGGATGCACATAATAAGCGGAATTAGAAAATATTGTTTTTAGCCCCGTTGACTTGCATTCATTTTTTCGTTCCTCCAGGGACCCATGGTCCGGAAGTAGATGGGTGTGATTTAGGATCCCTATTGGCTCTGCTGATACTTGCTAACCTGTGATTGGCCGTTCCTGCCACCTGCATACTTGACAGTTCTGCATTCCTGACATTGCACAAATAGCCTCTAGGCTGTAGATTTATACGTATTTTTTGTATACTTACTGTAAAGACCCCCCCCCCCCCCCCCTTCTGGTCCTCATGCCAGTTGTGCCCTCCCCCCGCCTCTAAAGTCAAACGTACGTCCATGGCTGAACAGCACAAACAACAAGATCATAGAAAAAAAGAAAGACGAGCAATAATAAAACAGCATAAAAAAGATCTATTTACGTTAATTCAAAATACATTAAAACTAGACTTTAAAACATTTAAAAAATAAGAGCCACAAATTATCTTACATGAAAGCCAAGCAATGCAAGTCTTCAACCAACTCCTGAAAACTGCAGTGACAACTCAAGAGAGTTGGGGCTAGAAGGAAAAGGCTTGATTGGCATCCCTTCCTTGTTGGGTCCCCTTGTGGTATTTTGTGCTCCTCATGTTCCTGCTGTTATAGTTATTTAACAGACGTCACTTTAGTTTGCCTGCTCGCCTCTGGAGTCTGAACTGGTCTTCTTCTTTGTTGCACCATGGCAAACTTTAATTTTTTGGGATGGACTGTAGTGTTTTGGTTCAACTGAATAACTAATTTAAAACTGTTTTGTTTTATTTTAACATATTTGTTATTATTTAAAACACATCAAACCCAGGTTTATTGCATTCCAGGTTATCCTCCCCACTCCTTTCTTATTACTGAATCATGACCTTTGACCCTGAAACATACCACCCCATGTTGTTCTGGGTTCTTTTGTTCTTGAATTTACAACAAGGCATAACGTCTTGCTTTTTGAGATCGTTTAGCCGACTCCACGTTGTCACACAGGTTCTGTTGAAGTGATTTCTTAATGCTTGGTAAAACTGAACTTGGCTTTCCAAATAATGTGTTTTATTAAGAAAATTCATGACTTAATTGTTTCTTTATTCTTTTTTGTATTCTTTAATTGCTTTTTTTAATTAGTCGATGAAATTGTCGTTTAAAATCAACAAATAACAAAAAGCATTGCACAATAAAAAGACATAATCTTCAGGATGCTTGATAATTAATTGAGCTTTAACAGGATTTGTTCAGAGTGTGAAGACAGACTGTTTCTAGACAGAAATCTACAGCAACGTTTTATAATTGTCTAAAATACAGTTTAGTAAATTTACATCCAACTCATTTAGCTTTTCTTCATAATAAAAACTAGCACAAAGGAATGAATAAATAAAAGCGAGTGAATGGGCATTTGTTTGGAGCGGTTCTAGGATGAGAGCACGTTCATTCACCCACAAAGCATCTCGATATTAAAACCTTCATGAATTTCAATTATTCCTTTCATTGATCTGGTTTCTAAAGGACGGTTTGGTTACTTATCTCAGGTGGGAAAAGGATATTATGTTCATAGAGAAATGTTTCTCATTAAACGTTCAAAGCCAATGGGACTGAAGCTTGGGCAAACACAAAAATCCTCTTGGGGAAAAAACATTTGGATCAAAATAACAAACAAAAAAAACCATAGGTTAAAAGAAGAATGGTCTGAAAATCATCACGTCTCCTGTCTATTTTCAGAGTATCAAAGCATGAAAAACGAACCAGTCGTGCTAAAATCCTGGATCATCTTGATGCAGAGCGTCTTCCCTGTGGACCCAGGAGACACGCTGCTATAGAGTCAAGCAGACATATATAAACCATCGCCGGAGTAAAGGGCATGTCATCGCCAAAAGTAGGGCGATGTCTTTGCTGTCTGCCATCTTAATCTGCACGCAGCTTCCTGGCAACCTGAATCCAAAATGCTCACTGCAAAGTAAAGAAACACAAACGTGATTTTGGCTTAAAAATTTATTTATGTTCTTAGTTTTTGTACAAGATGCTGCAACTGTTTTGTCTTAATATTTATATTTCTAAGACCATCTTTATGTCTCTGCTGTTAATTACAGCAACAAAAGGATGATTTGAAAGTACTTTTTTTTAGCATTACTTGACCAAACTCAGTCTGCTTTAAAGCTCAAGGTGAGCTAAACTTGTCAGACATGAGTGAGAAATCACGGCAAACAACCGACACTCTGATTCGATGTCCTAATCTGAATTTGTGTGTCTGTCCATCTCTGGTAAGGGGTCGTCAGTGTCACGGAGCAGATCTCTTTTGGTGTGTTTATTGACCTAGTTCCTGTGGCTGTGAGTGCCGTCCCTTTGCTGCCTCTGATGTGGACAGGCAACGCACACAGTGTGAGTTTGTTCCTGTTGGGTGGTGTTGCTAGGGACGGCCGGAGAGGCCTGAGGACAGAGGTGGCCTAATGCATGACGGAGGAGAGACGGACACAGCTGGGCGACGCTGGCGAGCCCATTTCAGCGGGCAGCTGAGGTCTGCGATAACAGTTTCATACACAAAGAGACATCAAGTTTAAAATCATTCATTCATCAAACATCCGTGAGGTATTAACTTCCAACTGACAAAACTGTAGAAAGTTTGTTTTTTGTCTTTTTTTAAATTTAGTTTAGAATTGACAAAGCTCTTCGAATTTGAAGCAAAGCGTCTTCAAAAAACCAAAGAAGTCCAGTTGCCTCCGTTATGAGCCTTTGGATTCAGGCCCTGTCCACACGTAGCCGGGCCGGGGATCTGCCAAAACGTAGATGTTTTTCTACGTGTTGGCCTGTCATCCACACGAAAACTGAGTTTTTTCACACGAAAACGGAGTTTTTTAAAAACTCCGGCCAAAGTGAAGATCTGCGTTTTCTCCGTTTTGGGTGTCTGCGTGTGGACGGACAAAACCGGAGTTTTAAGGTCCGCAACGTCACTTTCCGCGACAAAAAAATGCTGACATCACGTGTGCGACCTGTGTTTACACTAGCCGACAGCATGGATGCCCTCAGAGCTGCGCTCGCTTTTTCAATGGTCCAAGCGCTTTTTGCTTGTTTGTTTTTGCAAGTGGAATTACTGCTCCTTGTGGAAGACCACAGACGAAGGACGAGGTTAAGAACGGGGGAAGTACTGCCGCCTACAGGTCTGGCATGTCCTTAACAACGTATTTATCCGGGTACGTGTGGACAGAGTTTGTTTTTTTAAACGAGGTGGTGTGGATGCAAGTTTTTGGAGGGGCGGATATTCGTTTTTAAAAAACCCGGCTACGTGTGGACTAGGCCTTAGTTTTAGGTTTGAGGTTTTTTTCCTCTCACACCTGTTACTCACCTGTAACACCTATTTGCCATCCACTAATCAGCCCTCCCTGCATAAATACTCCTCAGTGTGTTGATTTTCCTGCCAGATTTGTTTGTTGCGGTTTTGTTTTATTTATTTTTATTGCGCACTAATCAGCTTTTGGTTTTAGTTCTGACGGGTATTTATTTAAACTTAGTTCTCAGACTCTGTCCTCACATGTGCGCCCAACAGAGGTAGCTCAAACATTTTAAGCAATCTCAAGTATTTAATATTAAAACAGACTGTGAGTCATAAAAAATTATTACTGACTTGGACTTGGTTAACCAAATTCTGGTTCAAAGTCTCCTTCAAATCACATTTTCATTTCATGGTTTAAACTCTCTGTGATCATCTGAAAGTCTCAGCCTGAAATGGTAGAAATACTCTGTTGTAGCTACCTAGGGAGGAAGTGATGGATCTGACATGGCCATGACACAAAAGTGAGGAAGAATAATGACGGGATAACTGATACAAATCTGAATAAGTGAAAAACGCTGTTATTTTGGTGCATTGTTGCTTTGTTGTCTTTAAAAAAACACACATTTAGATCAGTGAAATGAAAAGTTTGATCCTTAGAGCACCGGCTAACCTTGGTTTTATCTGTAACTCTTACATATTTATCCATTTGTCCAGTTGCTGCTCCCTCTTTGTCATGTTTGGGGTTAGGGTGATGAAGCTTAACACAGCAGACCAGAGATTAGGTGGGCACGTATGGGAAGAGCAGCTCAGAAAGATAAGATGGGGCTTAATCCATAAGGGCTTTGTAGACAAGCAGCATCTTGAATTGAAACCAGTAACAGGGACACTATGTGAATCCCAGTCATGCAGATGCTGACTCTTAACGGCAGCCTATATTTATTCAGTTTTGGATTTCTGGAGAAATCTGACAGATGGATAAGGAGAGACAAAGCTCCAGCTGAGACTGAAATCCGTTACACTATAGTCTAAATTTTAAACCTACATGCCTCAAAGCAGAAATTTAGCGTTTTTCACCATCGAGAGCCAGAAAAAATGCGTCACACCTCTCTTCCTACTGCCATGATTATGGCTGGAAGCGACATCTCTCTCCTCTAGCTGACCAACAGAGCTAAAAATGCATAGTTTGACAATGATTGTTATTCTCACTTTATTCTGTTTTTATTTATAAATATGTTTTTTAAAGTCTTACTTTTCCATAAGAAATGTTGCAAACTCTGCATCATTTTAGGTACTTCCAGAAACGCTCAAACATGCTCTGTGATTGACATCTGTACATAGGTGGATGTCTAACGCTACAGGGAGTCTAAGTCTCCTCCCTTTCTGGTCGGCTCATGGGTCCCCATAGGATCGAAAAAATGAATGCAAGCCAACGGGGCTAAAAGAGTTATTTTCTAATCTGCTTTGCCTTATGCACTGCATGGATCACACATATGTTGTACTTCAATTTTAATGAAAGAAATGAAGTGAGTTTCGACCACGCCTGTCATGTATTTTGAGATTCATCAGCTTGTAAAAATTTGCAATTAGCTTGACTACAAATCAGACATCAGCACGTCGTAGAATTTCCTCTCCCCTAGCGTAGCTGCTACTTACCACGTGGCCAAATTTATGGTGGTTCTTTCCTCCTCAAGGAAGGGTTTAAAGTTTGCTGAACCCTACTTTTCTCCATGTCTGGTTTGGTGATGTCACTTTGGTGATGCGCATTTGTAGTGGACGAATTTTCACACATAATGTAAAATAACGTCGTATTTTCTTATTAGAAAATAAGAGCATTCTTGGCATCAAAATGCATGTTTAAAATTAACGGACATTATATATGAAATCCATGAAACACAACAAACGGAATTAGAGAATTGCATTTTTAGCCCCATTGTCTTGTATTCATTTTTTTGTTTTGTTTGTAGTCCTGGACTTATTCTAACACACAACCTAAGATAATGTTTAACCCCGTTTGAAAATAAGCGCTTTTTTGGCATCAAAATGCGCCTTTGAATTTCACAGATAACAAAAGTGAAATCCATGGCACACAACAAAACAGAATTAGGAAATAACATTTTTAGCTCCATTGACTTGCATTCATTTTTTTCGTTTTTCCGGGGACCCATGGTCTGGAAGTAGATGGGCGTGACTTAGGCTCCCTATTGGCTAATGCTGATGGCGCTCAGTTCACATTGAATATTACGGGATGGAGAGTGGGCTTAGCCAAACAAATATTGCCAACATTATACCACAGTGCAGAGTTAGACTATCACTTTTATGAATTTCTAAACATGTATAAACAATTCCTGAAAGGTGGAAGATTGCTGACCCAAAGGCACACAAGGAAGTTTTGCATGCTTTTAGCACCCCCTAGTGTCTGTTATTAATTCTCTGTGGTAAAACCGAAAGCAAAAATCTCTGCTGTGCGTTTGTCATTTAAACACTTTCAAACACAGCGACAGCTCATGGGGTAGAGGGGGTTGTCCAGTGATTGGAAAGTTGCAGATTCCATCCTGGCTCCCAACAGAGAATGCTGCTGCTGTTGTGTCCTTGGGCAAGACACCTAACCTGCCTTGCATGCTGCTTGTGGTGATTGGCGGGACCGGTGGTGCCTGTGTTTGGCAGGCCTCAACTCTGTCAGTGCACCCCTGGGTAGCTGTGGCTGTATCGTAGTTCATCATCACTAGCATGTGAATGGGTGAATGATTGTGTTGTGAAGCACCTTGTGGGGTTGCAGAACCCTAAGAAGGCACTAAGAAAATACAGGCCATTTTATCATAATCTAACAGCTAAAATGTCTCCTCAGCCTTCATTAGTGTCTACAGGATCAATTCATTACTAAATTAAACATTTAGCTCACAAACAAAAACATGCTGGAAGCAGACTGCAGCACCAGGTATGTCAGCTTAATTTTTCCTTAGTCCAACAGCTGTCAGCCCGCCACACTGAAATTGCAAGCGCACTATTCTGGCCACAGAGGGTGGCAGGGGTCTGAGTGTCGTTTTCATTAACCATGTAAAGGGTGGTTTTAGCACATACATGCTTATGAAAATTATTTAAAAATATGAAAAGTTGCAAAGTATCCCTTTTAAGATAGTCAGGTTTATTGTTATGGTAGAAAAGGATGGATGAACTCTGACTGATTCCAAGTCCACTTCTCAAGGCAAGTGGATTTAAATACAGGAAGAGAAATTTGCTCTCATTTGGTACCATATCACGGAGGCAGTCATGAGACATGATCTCCTTACTGGGTGAGCTACTGTGTTTTTGGGACGCTTGTCGGATCCAGACGTTTTAAGCTCCACTTAACACAAAACATCTTCCAGCATCTGTGCCACCACTTCATGGACTTCTGCCACAGGTTCTGCCTTTTATATCCAAGAGTAGTTCTGGTTTCTCAGTTGATTGTATAATTTTTCACTCTGCAGACTCTATTTCAAGCTTCAGGCTTCTATTTGTTTATGTTTGTTTATGTATTTAGCAGACGCTTTTGTCCAAAGCGACTTACAAGTGATAATCGGCATGTTGCCCTTGAGGCTAACAACAACAATAACAACAACATGACATCAATCATGGAGAGGAGGGAACAAGGAGTGGACAGTAGAGAGGGGGGAGGGGTGCAGGGAGGGTGCTGGTTAAGAAGATGCTCTCTGAAGAGCAGGGTCTTCAGGAGTTTCTTGAAAATTGAAAAGGAAGCCACTGTTCTGGTAGTGCTTGGTAGGTCATTCCACATTTGTGGAACGATGCATGAGAAGAGTCTGGATTGTCATGAGCGTGGTGTAGGCACTGCTAGCCGACGACCCTATGTTGACCGGAGCGGCCGGGCCAAGACGTAAGCCTTTGCAAGAGGATTCAGGTAGATGGGAGCCGTACCATCTCGGACTTTGAATGCTAGTGTTAGCAATTTGAATTTGATGCGTGCTGCTAGCGGTAATCAGTGGAGCTCAATGAACAGAGGGGTGACATGTGCTCTTTTTGGCTGATTGAAGACCAGACGCGCTGCTGCGTTCTGTACCATTTATAGAGGTCTCACAGTACAGGCTGGAAGACCAGTTAGAAGGGCATGACCTCATGATAACTGGCTAAAACAATAATCTTCAGCGCACTTCACCACTTTGAAAAAAAAAGAAAGAAAATGAAAATGGATTCAGAAGTGGAAAGTCTACAGTTTGAAATTAAAGGAGCCCTCTTCCAATTTACCAGCGATGTACCAGGATGTTTCGTAATTCCCCTCATATGCACAGCAAAGGCTTGGACCTTTTGAAAATGGATTTTTTTTCACTTATTTTTAATTATTTTGTGAGATTCAGGAACTTCTAAGTGTGAGGCAGCTAGGTCTCTTTTTGTGAGAGGGCTGAAAACCGAGTTTCAGATTTTTTGAGCATGTTTGTGGATTTTTGACCTCTGATAGCTGGAAGCAAATTGGCACTGGTGGAGTTTGTGCAGTGCTTAAGGGGGAAAAATGTCATAAATACAAACTTCGACCAAGTATCCTGAGGATTTGTCTTTTTTCAGAATTTTATCCTTATTGGGGATTGCTAGTGATTTATTTTCTCCATTCATACAGTAAAGTTGGTTAACAGCTGATCCAGTTATGTCTGTTAGTTTATTGCTAGAATAGAGGTCTCAAGCCAACATACCAGATTTTCCCTTCAAGTTAAAACTTACATCTATGAGCTTTCCAATTCCAATTCTGTCATAAACAGCTAAAAATGTTTCTGAGACGGGGAACAAAAATTGTCCAACAACTCTGGCTATCAAGAAGTCAGACTGGCAGCAGATTGCCAAATAACTATTCTTGATTTGGTCAGTAAGGATATGTTAGTTAACAGCAAAAACTACACACAAACTGACTTTACACACAATCACAGCTCAAAGTCAATTTTGTGCGATGAAACAGGACTTCGGAGTAAACAAACATGGTGGAGTAGGATGAGCGTGCAGCGCACTTCCATCACCTCTCTTTCTGATTGGCTACACATCACATTCATTGGCCAGCATGCTAGTTTGTACCCAAAAATTGAACCAATAAAACCCAACATGTTTGAAAGCCTGGATTTATGATCAGAGTGACCCTGACATGCTCCAGAGCTGACCAGAACACTCTTAACGCACCACACACCGTAGGACAATCTGATAAGATTATCTTTAGTGCCATTTATCATCATCATCATCATCATCATCATCATCATCATCAGTTGCCCAGTAAAATAAGTTTGGAGATTGCACAGCTAACCCTTTGAGTTATTCCCACCCATATTAGAAGAATTAATATTGTTCAAATTGACCAAACACTACCCATCCAGCAGAGAAGAATGACCACTTGATTTTCTTTTTATACTTTCTTTTTTGCGATAAAGCATAACCATAAAATGTTTTTTGGGGATGTTTTGCACATTAGCAGTTAAAACATTTGATCTTATGAGACATTTTTTCCCCAAACCTTTAGACCCTGCATGAAAACCGAACATCTCTTCTTACCAGATTATTTTAGCCGAACGGAGCATCCAGCCTGTGTTTTACAAGCTGTTCCAGAGGCAGTTCCCTTGCGCCTTTTTAGCAAATGATTCTGACTTTGAACTGTCATTCACAATCTCCTCTAAACTAATGGCAAGTCTCTTCTGAGATTTCCTGTCAACTTTGGTGTCTTTTGAAAGTCATAAACAATGATTGGATGAGACATTATCACACCATAATCAGCTGAATGTACATTTCTTTTAATTTGATTCATCATGATTCATTAGGAGGAAGTTTGATATTTTAATTTAACCCTTTATTCAACAGCGCACCATGATTTTCTGAAAGGGTTTACACTCACTTAGTTGTGGCATCAAAACAGTGACTTGCAGCAAAAGCACTAACATCCATTTCCCTGTGTTTGTTGTAAGAACAAGTCTGCCATTTAATTGGAGCTTGACATGGCCCTGTTGCCTGGCAACGCAATACAGAGAAACCTCCAAATTAGTTAAGCATGAATGGACTAATGAAAAAGTCACAAAACACGTCTTTCCATTTGGAAGTGCTTTTTACATGCAGGAGCGGCGATGGAGGGAAAACAAGACAAAAACATTACACACAAATACATCATGTTTAAGACTTAAATGTGCAGCCAAGCAGGCACAAACTGCACTGCGGGCGGGAGAGCAAGAGAGCCATGTGGGTGTTTTTATTTGAATCATTTCTCATGAAGATGCTCTATAGACAGGGCAATTTCACTATAGTATGCAGTCACTGATGAGCCAAAATCTTGGTAAAGGTCTAATAAATAAGTAGCCTGGCAAGGCATCCATATGTAAATTTATAGTCTGGCTACGACCCATAGACAGAGCTCAGTAGTGTGGCGGGATCTATGGTTGTCTGTCAAACTGTCTCCACATGCTATTGGACAACACTAGGACCAATCAGACCAACAAATATGTGACGGATTCATTGCTAAATCGGTCAGCGGGGCAGTCTGTTATACATCAAGGAAGAAGAATAAGCAAATGCATCCTTTTTCATAATAAATGACTTTAGTACCTCTATCTTAAGTCTAAATAATCTAAAGTTGATGCCAACGCTGTTTCAAATTAACACAGTTTCTGAGCTAGTATTTTTGTAGTTTTTCTTCATCACAGCTCTGGAGCTAAGCCAGCCCAATGCCTCTCTACATACAGAGCACTGTGATTGGCCAGAAGTGTTTTGTTACCAGAGCACTTGTAACACACCACATAAGGCAGGATTATCTTATAAGAGTATCTTTAGAGCTGTTACAAGGATCGTGGGAAAGGGCGGGGCAGGTCAAAAATCTGTTTTTATAATCCTACCATTTGGATTGGGCTTAAAGAGTGTTTTTGGGTCCAGTCTGTAAGCAGGATGGTGGTGTGAAAGTCCCAAACTACAAATCTGGACACAATTGTGATGCTTTCAATAATCCAGTAACTGACATCGCAGCTGACCACTAGGAGGTGCTTGTTTAGTTCTAATGCATGTTGATGGTTACGTTTACATTTTCTAAAATATTTCAACTGTCTTATTTACAGAAGTAACTTTAAACATGGCAATGCTTCTCTGGAAGCCTTCTGTGCATCAGGCATTTTTTACTAAGGCAACCTGTAGCTCTGGATTTGATTTTTGATTTAAATTTCAGCAAACAGCAGTGCTGCAAATTTAAGGCAAATTGTTGGAAGTGAAGAGGCCAAAGTCGGGGTTCATGTGTTATACATTGAATGGACTGTAGCATGTACTGTCTAAATATGAATAGCCATTAAATTCCTGCAATAGAATCAGCATAAACTCCAAGAAAGAGTTTAAAATCTTTCATTAATGTCTAAGAAAAAATGTTGTGACTAGCATTAAATGAACAAACCTTGAGGAAAAAAAGAAAAGAACCTAAACAAAATTTGGACAAATGAGCTTTAGTGAAAATTAAACTCAAACTGAAACACAAAAACCAAGTTTTGATACAAAGCAGACTGAACAACTATATTCACATCAGCTGAAACAATTAATTTGGATGTTTTTCTGAGCGTAAATATCCACAAGTGCTGGTTTTAGAGATATTTCCTCTGAAGAACTGGTACTAAAATATTTTACCACTGAAGCCAGAATATGTGTCAGCATTTGGCTTAGACCTACAAACCATGTACTTTGAGGAAAAGACAAAAGCAACAACTTTTGATGAGTTTCAAACTAAAATAACCAAATCTTGAACTTTTTTTGTAAATACCATTTCACTGAAGCAAAAATATTTTAATTTTCTATGTCATAAAAAATAAACTAATAAATAAAGAACTGATAGTTGTAGTTTAATTCATTTATTTTTGGCAACATTTAGTTCAAACAGTAGAAATATTTGTTTCAAATAACATAAAATTAGGAGTTTTAATCAAAAACTGAATTTTATAATCGTTCACACTTTCATTGTATCAAAGTCAATATTCTATTATCTGCCAATTAAAGTGAATTTGTAAAAATATTAGCCATTGTTTAAATCTGTAATTTGGTTTGAAACCAAACAAATAAAAATAATTTGGCTTCAAATCTAATGTAATCATTCACATTCTGGGTCATTTTTCCATCCCAGTTTTTAGTGGCCTCAACTTTAAACGCCAATTCAACATTTGAAACAAATCCTTCTCCAGTATGCTGCCCAGTATCTCTTCAGGGGTGGTTCAGTCCTAATGTTAATCCACACCAAAACAGTCTAAATCAGGTTCGCAGTTTTCAGTGGGAAGCAACCTACTCCAGATTAGCGCCACTTTCGCTCAGTGCTAATTCACAGCATCACTTGTGCACAGCTGTTTCTGCGGAATCAGCCAGAAGTTTAAACTCATCATCCTTTCTGATCTGGTTTAAAGGGACGTCGCTGTCCGTGGTGCTGAAGCAGCTATCGGGTTTCCACCGTAAAAACAGTTTAAAACGTAAACCTGATTATTAAAGAACATGAATGTGTAGGATGTGGAACCATCTGGATGTTTATAAACACTGGAAATAAGAACGTGAGCTCAGTTCTTGTTGTTGTTGTTGCGTATTTCAGTTTTTTTCTTAACTTCCTGATCTCTTTCTGACCACATTTCTGAGTATCGCATTTTTTGATTATTACAGATAATAAATGGGAAGTTTTTTGCTTTTTGTGCAAATGAAAGGCTCCAGAAAGCAGTTAAGTGAAAATAAAATATAGCATTCACTCCGGAGCAAGAATAAAAGGAGGTCCACTTCAGCAGCCCACTGACATGAAGGGAAAAACGGATTTAATGGTTCCATTCCCTTCAGGACGCTCAACGAAAACAAATGAATTTGTTTACCTTCTTAGAGAAGACTCGTTGACAACAACTCCGCGTTTATCTCCCCTCTTGTTTTCCCGGATTTTGATGCGAGTCAGAACAGAACAGAACCGAACTGGCGGCTGCTGTGGAGCTGGTGCAGTAGTGAGCGAGCGCGCGGAGACGCACGTGGAGCTCAGCTCCGCGCTCTTCCCAACCCCAGGTGAGTGGAGGAGCGCGACGTGAGTGAGGATGACGGCACGAGTTATTTTAGTAAACATCATCAGACTGGAGCTCATAAAATATCTAAACATTCAAACGAAAATAAACCCACGTGCTTTATTCATTAGGATTATAAATCCTTAATGCTAAAATAAATTAATGTAATATTAAACTCCCATTGTCAGGGCAGTAGCATCATTTATCAAACAGATGAGAGGTTTGGTGTGCAACAAAACAAATCTCCTGCTCGTTTGCTTTATTTCCTTGTTTATTTTTGTTTACGACACCACCCTCCTTTATGAAAATGATTTGTGTTGAGATAAAGAGTGTCACACAATAAATAAATAACGCCTTCTGTTATAGCTAAGGAAAATGGAGGGAGATGTAAATAGCACCTGATCTCTTGCAAGTGTCTGACTAACATCAACTCATCATCAGCAGGAACCCGTCATCAGCTTGGATCTGACTAAGCATTTCACAAAACTGCACATTGACCTGATTGGATAGCAATGTGGCCCAAATTTCCATCCCAGCCTCCCTGATTTTTCCTCAGAAGTGCATTTTTCACACATTCTCACCTCTTCTGTTTCCCTCCATGACAACAGAACGTCCAACTTTCAGCTGTAAGAGTTAAACTCCTGCAGAAGAAACAATGACTGACCAAGTTTTTATGAGCTCCCTCATGAAAGTTTGAGCTGGTTGCTGACCAGTGCAGTGCACTATATTTGGGGGTTCAGTAATTGGTGTCCAAAACAGTAAATGTCAGACTGGGCCGCGGTTTCCTTCACCATCACCTGCATGGTTTGTAAGACATCAGTTACTGAGGAAGGATCATAGAGCCTCCTGACAGTTTGCTAATAAAAGCTGCTCAGCGCTGCAGAGGAAAAAAAAAATTTATTGTGAGGGTGAAGCAAAGTGTCACTAACTGGAGTAACTGGATCTGAGTCATGAACACAAGGCTAGATAAATAAATATTTTTAGAAATTGACAAACAGGAATCAATTTTGAGTCCTAATCAAGATCAAATGAAGCCAAGAATATCCTGCTGTTATTAATTTTGAAGCATTGTTCTAAAGACAAGTTATTTTTCTTTATCTCAGGATTACCATGTGTTTTTTTCATCTTTATCTTTTATGCTTGGTTTCTTGAGATTACAATATGAATATGGTGCAAAAATGAGTGGTTCTTCTCTTACACCCAGTTTAATTAGTTAAATTGCTGTCCTGCCACTTGGAGATGATCAATAAAAGAGTTTGTTCCTTTATTATTTCCAACATGACTGACTGTCCTGATTCCTGATAATCTGCATGGTTTAGCTGTTATTGAAAAATAAATTACAGTACAATATAGGAAAACAGTTTCTAGGTCCAAATAACTATCAACATTTTTATGTCAAGAAAGTAATCTTTGTTATCCCACAATATGTAAATAACATCATGAAAAAAAACATTTTAAGGTACTCTCCGTTGGCATTCATCCAGCAAGATTTAAGAGTTTACCGAAATCTTTATGGCAAAAAGAATCAACCCTGTCACTGATTTCCTCAGCAAACTAAATTCAATGTGACACAAATATAACCAAAGAAAATATTAAAATGATTGAACTGATTAAATTTAATAAACATTTTTAAACCAACCTGGTCCAGTAATTAAATTTCCCCTTCAAAATCCACTTTTTGGAGCTTTTGACCAATATTTCACCATGGAAACACCTCAAAGCGGGTTTTGGCTCCACACTTGCATTCTTCTCTGAGCTGCAGACCCTCAGCAGGTCTACAAAGCTATATCGCCTACAGCTGGATAGAACAGTGTTACATCATCATGCACCATTCCTCCTCATCCATGTAGTGTTGAATCCAGAACCCTTTCCCCTGGACTGTAAACACTAACCCCCACTCTCACCAAGTTGTAAGCGAGGTGTTGCGAAGACGTGATTTCTTTCTTATCTAGCTTACTCTTTGACAATGTTTAGAACATGAAACTTTTTCTCTGCGAGAGGTACAGGAATCTGTTCAGTCTTCCTGAAGAAGAGCTTAATCACCAGAAATGGTCAGCAACAACCAAGTGGGCCAGTTTGGTGGCCAGACCACCGGGTAATGTCCCAGTGCTCCTGATGGCAGGATCATCACTTTCTTCTTCGTCTTCTTCTTCATGGTTCATGATGCTTTACTGGGGAGCTAGGACTATGTCATGAACTGGGGGCAACAGTAGCTCAACAGGTAGAGCGGGTTGTCCAGTAATCAGAAGGTTGCAGGTCCGATCCCTGCTCCGGACAGAGAATTCTGCTGTTGTGTCCTTGGGCAAGACACTTAACTCACCTTGTCTGCTGGTGGCGGTCGGAGGGACCAGCGGCGCCTGTGCTCGGCAGTCTCGCCTCTGTCAGTGCGCTCCAGGGCAGCTGTGGCTACATCGTAGCTCATCACCATCAGTGTGTGAATGTGTGTGTGAATGGATGAATGATACACTGTAGTGTAAAGCGCTTTGGAGTCCTTTCTCTGAGAGGCGCTATACAAGTGCGGGTCATTTATCATTCATCATTGGGTGGAACTCACACTGGTGGGGGCCGTTTTTCAACAAATCCAAGTGTTTTATTTCCTGGTTGATAAAATGTCTCAAGAAAATAACCTATTTCAGAACAAATGACGTCTCCATAGTGCCAACAGTAATATTTTAATCTTATATGAATGCTTCATTGCTCTGAAATGTTTCAACCAGCTCTAGACCATCAAACTACCACCACCATGTTTGATGGTTGGTTGGGTTTTTTTCTGAAGTGAAGTGATGATTTAAATCTTTAAAAAATATGTATTTTTGTCTTTTCAGTATACAAACTATCTAAATAAATAATTAAATGAGAGATGAGCCTTTTTGATGTTTTTGGTCAGAGGAGATTCTCCATGGTTGCTATTTTGCTGATTTGAGCATGAAATCTGAAATACTAGGTATGATTAAAAGGGAACAAAAGATAGGAAAAAGTAACATCTGTAACAAAGGAAAACACTTAATATCACCAAAATGAATTTGAGAAATCAAAAACTTAAGACCACACCTTACAGGGTAAGATAAGATAAACTTATTTTAGGCTTCAATCATGTATTTTTGTTCTGTTTCATACAATAAACATAAATCATAAAAGATTTGCTTCATCCTCCCGTTCTCTTATAAAACCCAACCAATCATTTCTCACTGTGCAGCCGTCATGTAATTGGCCGTCTTTCAGAGATGATCTGTAATTAAGTGTGCTCGTTTGTGGAAACATGATCGATGAAACCCATCAGGTGACGTGTGAAATATCTGAGTATAAATTTAGTTATTAAGAAGACAGAAGAGTCTCTAAAATGCTGTAGACATCAAGGTGAAAGAAAATTAGAGGAAAAGTTTCTATGATCAATAGGAAATAATGGCAAAAACCAGATTTATCTGTTTTTGTCTCTTTGAAACCTCTCTGCATGTAATGAGTCTTATCTGCCAACGCATCAGTTCTATTGCTCATCTAAATGTTTTTCTTTAAAAAGGCACAGTTCCAAGTTTAAACAATCCTTTTCATAGGCTGGAAAAAGAAAAATAAGGGTTCAAAAATAGAATCACAGTAACAGTCTTGATGCAATAAATATAGATGTGTGGCAGTTGATTGGTAGGTCCTGTTTCCCAATGGAATCTGCACGTTTTACCGTTGCATTTTTTTCTCAGTACTCTGGTTTTATTCCAGAGAAAAAACATGTATGTGCCTCTGATTTGTGATTCTGAAAATAAATAATAAAATGTGTTTTTTAGTGACCCTGATAGACCAGGCCACTGTCCAGGGTGTAGCCAACTTCTCAGCCAGGCAGAAACACTTTGGAAAGCATTCAAAAACATGGACGAATGTGTGTGCTTTTAAATGTATCTGTTGAACTAATCTTTAATTTGATGCAAAAGAAAATGATTAGAATTTCATAATCCCAAATAATTCTTCATGTTTGCATCACTTACATATCTACTGCACGTGTATTAATTTTAGTAGTATTTTATATTTCCAAAGCAACCGACGTCAAAAGATCTAAAACTCTTTGTTTATTATTTAGTCTACTATCTATGAATGTATGAATAAAAAGTAGCAAGTGTCATTGTAGCTCACTAATGCCATAAATGTACTAATGTATTCCACCAAACGAAGATCTTTTTCTACAGATTGGCTTGTCAACCACATGAAAGTGAAGATACTGTTTAATCAAAACAGTTGTTTCAAAAGTCCAAAGTGAAAATTTGCTAATTCTTCGTTGTTAGCATCTGCTCTAGAACACCACAGGTTAAGAACGATGTCAGGGGTGGTTATTGTGAGCCACCTAGTTATTCCACGTGGAAGGATTGTTTTTCGGCAAAGACACCGGTTTCTGAAACTACTGCTGCCTACAGGCTTGGCATGCTTATAAATGTGCTCCTTACTGCACTGTGTTGAGTCTACCACTAGGGGACAGTAGGGGACGAGAGAAGTGAGTGAAGGAGAAGAAGAAGTGAACAAGGGAAATGAGATGGATGCCTGATTTTGCTCCATGTGACGCATGTCTGAATAAAGCTTGTGCCACTTTCTAATATAACAGCTGAGCGTAACACACTGGACTTTTTGTTTTGGTAAAAGGTGGTGTGGACCTGTTCTTATTTTTCTACATTGGTGAGGGAGGACATTGGGTTTTATAAAAACCTCGCTACGTGTGTGTGTGTGTGTGTGTGGGCCTTAGAAAGCTTGACCAAAGAGACAATGACATTAAAACAGATACTAGTGTAACATTCCTTAATGCGATTTAAAACCAAAAGCTTAGGTGTGGACCTCATCTCTCCTTTTATTTACTTGCATTATCATACATTAGGTACAAATGACACAATCAGTTACAAGGTTAAGTAGCTCAGACTCATTCTAAAGGTATCAGGCTGACAAGGAAAAAAAATACATACACCATTTGCAAAATACAATATTTTCTTTTGTTTACAGTCTCTGTGTATATCTAATGTAGGTACGTTTGGTACGGGAACAGCACTGCAGCGGTTATAAAATAACCAGACGGAGAACACGTGGGTTTGGTTATACAGTAAGGCATTCTCACTGATAATGTGCACTGCATGTCCAGGAGGACAGCAGCTTACTTCATCTGTCAGGACAAAGCTCTAAAAATGAAACGCTGGAACAAAGAAAGACGCTGCATCACATTCATCTAAAGAAAACTACTACTGATAAATGCTGGACTGACTCGGCTCAGGCACCAGAGAGGGGACTGGATCAGCGGGACGAGGCACAGGAAGTCTTCAAAGATCCAACATTTTTTGAACACATCTCCTTGTCCCTTCAGATCCGTTTGGTACACAGTGTAAAACACGTTTTCCCTAAATCATTCGGTAAGTAACAGGCACAGGGAGGTAAAGGTGAAGCGAACAAGCCTACAAACAAAGAGAAATCCAGTTCTTCTTCACAAACTCTACAAGTTACCTTTGTCAGAAACAAACATTTTGAGTACGTTTGTTTTTAACCTCACATGAACATGGACAAGCATGAGGGAAATAAAAAGTATATTAAAAAGTTATTTAAGACAAGAGTACACAGTAAAAGTAAAGCTGGACAGAGCTGGACAAGTTGGGACAGGCACACAGGGGAAGACTATCATTTTCTATAGTCTGACTCAACAGGCTGAAATCACAAGTCTTTCTGCTAAAGGGATCAAGCTAGAGTCTAAAACCTGCATGGTAAATGGAGCAAAGGCTGTTTTTGACTAACCCTAAATCTGAATTTGTGTTAACTAGATGTTTTTGTTTCAGAAACGCTGCCGATCTCTGGCAAAACAGCACAAGCAGGAAATTTAACATGAGAATTAGCCCAAGTATTAAAGTGAATGTGCACCAACTGTGCACAAGTGTTGCTATGGCAACGTGCTATGATTTATTTTGTGGCAAGTATGAGAAGCTGCCACAGGAAGTCATCAGTGTTGCTACACAGCTAACCGTTGGGTTGTGGGACGCTCCAGGTTTGGCACATGCAGAACAGTAAAGTGCAGCCATTGGATAAACATGATTGATTTCAGTATCTAATTATTTATTTGTGTTTGGAATTTTTAAAGCTGAAATAATGAGTTTCTTGAGGGTGAGATTGAAAAAAAATGTATTGTAGTCCGGAAATGCTCATTCGTGCAAGACTAAACCGGAACAACTAAACATTAACATCCCGAGGCCTAGGGATGTCAGAAAATATTGACACACTGAAATATCACAATATTTTGTGTTATGATACTGAGTCAAGGTTAAGATGCAAGTATCTATTTTTAATGAGAATTTACATTTTTTGTGGTACAATTCAAACTCCGACTGCAAGGTGGCAGTAGTTCTTACCGCCTTCATTCTGCTGGAACGAGATCTTGCGATAACACTGAATATTACAAGCACCTCAGTTTTCCAGTTTGATTCAACTTGCAAACATCATCTGGCTTTTATTATTGCAAATATCGTATCGTCTCCTCTGCATTGTGATATTTATCATAATGCCAGATTCTTGGCAATACACACCCCTACTAAAGCTCTCTTTACACAGAAGGAAGGTCTCCCTATGGGCCAAAAAAATCTACCAAAACAACGATGGTCATTGCAGAGTCTTGTTGAGATCTCCAGGTGCGTATTAAGAAAGCAGTGGGTCCATCGTTAACTTTTAATAGAAGGTGATAGGCTCACGACGGCTTTGAAATTCACAAAAATTTCTGTTGTGAGGTTTTGGTCAGGGCCCCATCATGAGCGTGTGTGGCGTTCTAGCAGCTGGATGAGGCCTAATGAAGTGTGACCATGGGTCCGAGTGGTAGACTAAAAAAACTCAAGAAAATAACTGAGAAAACCCTTTTTTACTAGTAGCTTGGGCCAAGTAGCATCACAATTGCCTTCACAGTAAAGGAGGTTTCCAAATTTGCTGCAAACCAGCCACATTCTAAAAGACCGTGGAGAACGTAGCAAAGTTTCAATCCTCTGTACGCAGTGGCGTGTCCAGATCTTTTACAATGGGGTGGCCCAGGTGAGGCACAACTTTGTGCATGGGTGGCACCAATGGTTATGCTTTTTGTTGTTTTACCCCCAAGCCTTTTGTGAACAATGAAAAGCCTATTTAAAGGTAAATTAGTGTGGTGGCACCTGGGGTGGCCAATCAGATTCCAAGGGTGGCATGTGCCACCCCAGGCCACTCCCTGGATACGCCCCTGTCTGTACGAGTGAAAATAACCAAGTGCCAAAACGTGGATTTATTAGGCTAATAGATGAAGGAGCCCTGATTTAAAACCACCAGCGGCAGCAATTTCTCAAGAAAAGCTCTGCATCTGATTCAGTCAATACACTGGGAAATGTCTGGTTTATGTCACAAAGTATCAGTAATGTGTGAGGATTGGCAGTATCACAGAAAAGCTGTGTCACTCGACAAGTGAGCTCAAATTTACTTACAATGATAACCAATCAAAAACAGTGTTTGCATTTATTATTCACCCTAAATCGTATTGTTGTTTTAGATTTATTAATCAAACATGCAGGATTCATGTCCGATACTCGATGTGTGAGCGTGCTGAGACAAAACGTGCATTTTACCAAGAGTTCATGTTTAAAACAATCTCAATAGACAGACAATGAGGACGTTGCCAAGTAGGAACAGTTTGAAACATAGGATGGACACCCCTTTCTACAGTGACATAGGTGTGAATCTGTCAATAGGGAAGCACTTCAAGACTGTAAACGTTAATTCTGATTTGAAAATCTCTGACACTGTACACCTTATCGGTTCAAACTCCGCAGCATGCAGCATCAACCAGGTCTCATGCATGAAGGTTGCCCACAACCAGCATGCAGACACAAAGGGAAGGCCAACACCTACAAATGCATCCAGTCAACACAAAACTGCAGCCCACGTTACTGGTATTAAAAGGAAATACTAAACAAGGATTAAGAGATATGTCAAACGTTTTCAGTCTGGACTGTATGGCAACCAATTATTACAAACATCTGTTCTGGGTGCAGCTCTCAGTATTTTTAACTGACATACACATATTGGCTTTCCTAACTAAGGTAATAAAATCACATGTATGTGTTGGTATAAAAATGCAACTTGCTATAATTTTTTTTCTAAATAACTCAATTATTTACAAAGGAGTTACATGTTGATGTTTTTAAAAAGCTAGATTATTAATCTGATCTAAGTGTAAAAATTCAGATGAAATCACAGACAGGGAAAAAAAGAGAGTAAATAACCTCATTTTAAATATAATACAGAATGATGCTGGGAAAACAAGAATAAAATTAACTATGACTCCTAATTAATTATCAAGATCACGAGTAAGTGTCTGAATAAAAAAAACCTGGCAAATGTGTTTGGAGCAGATACTGTATTGCAGTAAAACATTAAGTGATTAATACGCAACAACACCAGATGACACAAAACATCCTTATGGGTTACTTTTAAGACATTTGTGGCCAATGGGAGGCTTTCTAGTCATGGATAAAGCCAGAACCAGCAGTAAATACTAAATGATGATTAACTGGGTACTAAAACTGACTGATGGGTTCTCTCCGTTATGGAAGTGCCATTTTCTGAGTAAAATGTTTGGATTATTAGATTTAACACTTAACATTTTTATGCCATAATCAAAGCCATTCACATCTAAATATCTCAGTTATTTTGATACAGGATGCAAATAATTACCTGTTTATTCAGACTGTAGTCTAAAAAATAATTTTCTAAGGTTGTATACCATCACCATACAATAAAATAAAATAAAATAAACAAGAAGAAAACTGTAAACATGATACAGGAAACATTGAATCACAAAGTGCCGTTTCAACACCTGCACCACCTGCCCTCAATATTTGGCTAATAATAGTATCTACCGTTCCTTTTACACTTTCGCGTTTTAATTATTGACAAACAGACAGCTTCTCACCAATTAGATCTACTCATAGCACTTTAATCCACTGAGATTTGTAAACACGTGATTGTATTCTCTAAAACCTATACTGGCACAGGTTTAAAACAGCCTGTCTCAGTGTCTTACAGAGAAACATTCTTCTACAGGGAGTGATCATCATTTCTACAGCAAGCATCTCACTGGATATGACTGTTGGTGATGACTTATGAACGGCATTCACAAGCAACTTTTCAAAATGTCTTGTTAACATCGTTGAATAAAGAATTTTGTCCAAATATAAGACGTGTTTCCACCACCAGAACTTCTGTGTAAGGGCTGAAATATACTTTTTTGACCTCGCGCTGGTGCAGGCTACGTCGTTGTTCTTGTACTTGCTGCTGCACCGCACTGCATGTAGTACTAGAGGGTTCTGCTAGAGGGCACAATAGGGTACTCAGACTGGGTAGAGAGTTTGTTTGTGGGGGGACAATTGCCTCTGTGTGTGAAATGTGCTTCACAAATAAAGCTGCCTTGCCTACAACCAAAATAAACATGGCGTCAACAGAAGAAATCAGTTGCTGGTTAATTTTGAGATAACAGCAGAAAAAAGACAGCCCGGATCTTGGTTATTTGTATATTAAAGACTGCGAACGCATCTCATTAATTTGTGTAAATTTGGGGGGAAGCGCACAAACAACTCTTTAAATCAACTCAAGTTATGCGAGGAATTTTAAACATGCGTACGTGTCTTTAACAAGCAAGTGTATTCTGGCCCTTAAGCCTGGTTTACTCCGTCAGCTCCGCAGGGGACAGACACGCACGGATTGACGGAAGCGTTTTGCTTTCATACTTCTCCGTCTCCTGGAGAGTGTTGCAAAGCAATTTCCCGGCAGGACAACAGAGGGCGTAGCGCTGTTCTGTGGTATCCTGTCATGTATCGGTCCAAGATAGTGTGTTTATATTGTGTTTTTGTGTATATAAGAGACTTTTAACACGGACATATTTGTCTCTCATTCTCCCACCGCTTCATGCGCTCCCCACCTCTAAACCCACGTTTCCTGTCATTTCTGTCCACAAATAAAACGCTTGCTGCGCATCTCTTCACTCCTGCAGTCACGGGAGAATTAAACGATGATATTTTTAGAGTTTTTTCGCGAGGTATTCTTCAAGCTTCTCCGTGTCTGCCGCTAGTTATCCTCGGTTCTCTTTGCAATGGCGGCGCTGTAAACAACAGCGGCGTCCTGACCAATCACAAGCTTGCGTAATCCGTCTCGTTCGACGGATGTTTAAAAAAGTGGGCTCGACTCCGTACGTACTTGCGTGCCTGCCGGATCCCTACGCAAGGACGGATAATGGCGTTGCGTGTCTCCGCACTGACGCAGACGGAGAAGCATAAATCAGGCTTAACTTAACTCATTCACTGCCAGTGATGGCTTTTGTTATCATTGGCAGTGAATTTTGCTCCAAAGCCGATCTTCATCCGTGTACGTCACACGTCACTTGATCAGGAAGCAGAAAATCCATGCGTTAGGAGATCGTTTTGGGCCGCTAATGTAAAAAAAGCAAGGCGCAAACCAGAAAAGGATCTGCCGATCCCAATTCGACAACGGATTATGAAAGAACAGATAACGCTCAAAACACGCGGATTCTTCCTGATGTAAAAGGCGAGTCTCCTCTTTGTTTTGTTAGTTTTGGCGTTGACTTCATCATAGAGCGCAACGTTCTGTGACTCCTAAAAAAACCCAGTAAAAGCATTGAAAAACGCTGGCAGGAAAGGGCTTTACTGATCAGGAAACGGCTGGCAGTGAATGAGTTGACTTAACCTTCACGGTATGCGTGTCTCCAGTTTACTGGGCCGGTCTGACAGTACCACTTTCCGAGACATTTAATGGGCCATTCCCATCTGCACCGGGTCGGCCCGGGCCGGGTAGCCCCAGTCGGCCCCAGCCTGGCCCGGTTGATTCCCCACATCCTTGCCTTAAGCCCATGTGGGCTGATTCTACCCACCAATCAGAGGCTTGCTCTAATGGAAGGTGTGAATTTGCTGTCAGCAGTGGGTGTGTTGGTCCTGGTCGACCTGAAGCAGACCCCCTCGAGAAGAGGGCTGAGAATGAGCCTTGGTTGGCCCGGAAAAATACCAGGCCGCCCAGATATGTAAACAACCTACGCTACCCGGCCCGGGCCGACCCGGTACAGATGGGAATGGCCCATAAGTCACCAACTGAGTACTGGAAATTTGGTGTGTACAAAGAAATGGCGGTACACTCGCTGGGTGGGACTTGTGGTTAACTCATGCTGATTGGTTGTAGCTCAGTAAAAAATGACATCGCCAGACAACCTGCATTTGTAAAATTGGAAGTTGCTGATAAGCAGAATGAAAGGAAAATAAAATACTCTTTAAAATCTAAACTCCCAATGCCGAAAATGCAGTGGAAATCCCTCCACTATGCAATAATTCATGGTGGTTTGGGTTTTCCTACAGAGCACCCTAAAAACATTTTTTTCTGGTCATTGAATGCCTCTTTCCACGTTACACAGCCGCACTTCTCATCCCTTGAATGGATTAAATCATGGTGCACTGTGAGAGACTCAAACATCTTCAATGTTATTATTGTCCATGAATGTGTTTTGGCACTGGTCTGTGACATTACTCACTGCTGAAATGGTAACGACATACTGACGTCTTAGCAAAGTCGGGTCACTTTTGTGTGGAGACGGCTAAGAGAACAGAGCCAGTGGATTTTCCCTGTCACCTCCCAAAAATTTCCCAGAACTCCTAAAAAGGAAACAAAACTTTGTGATGTCCTTTCTGTGAGTTAGTTAGAAAGTGAAAAATTTTGTGGGAGAGTAAGTTTTGATTAGAGACAAATGACTAGAATCTGACATTTAGGGAAAATTAGGACATGATTAAGACACTTGGTGACTAAATAGCGACTACACATCTTGTAGCAATTTCTTCTTAGTTTTGACATATGGGAAAGTATCCAGATAGTCACCAACAGTCACAGCCCAGTAAGACACAAGCCTAAAAATAGTTTTTTGTTGCACTTGACAAATCTATCCAGTCCATAATCTACACTGCAACAACTATTGTACAAAGCAAATATGCATGCCCTTGACTCCTGTTGTGGAACTACACCAATACATTAGGATCCTTTGTGGGAATTGATGGTCTGGTCATTTGTTTGATGGTTTAAATGGGTGGCAGTGAACAAGGAGCTTCTTCATCAGCTTTAACCCTAACCCTTCTCATTCACTGTTGACTTGCGATGGGTGTCGAAACTGAGGGTTGATGAAAGAAAATCCAGCAAACTCTGCCTGGTCGATGTTGGCTATGACCAGCTCATCGGGTGGCGTGAGCTGGGGCTGGGTACGTGTGAAGAACTTGTCAAAGTTCTCTGCTCCTTTGCCACACTGTAAAAAAGACAAACAGAAGAGAAAAGTGTCATTTAAGATGCCAGGTAAGCAAAAGGACACAAAAGACTTGAAAACCGGGGGTGCACACTGCCATTATGCAAAAGGCTAATTCAGAGCAGCTCCAAGGAGGCACCAAGTCATCACACACAGCAGTTTGGTTTTACATTCTTTGGGTTTTGGTACAATAAAGCCCAAAGCAGAGAAAACACACACCTTCATTGTTAGTTAATCACAATTCACTTCATGAAGATTTTCCCACTTTAATCGAGCATCTGTAGAGGTGTCCGATATTATCGGTCCACCATCATCATCGTCCAACATTGGCATTCAAATAAAACCTCAGGAATTATTGGTAATGGTTTTAACTCTTTTTACATACCATGCACATTTTATACATGAAATCATTCAGTGAATTTTTCTTTCACTCAAAATGTCAAAATATGACAGAATTGAGGTGTACCTTGTATTGGCTCAAAATCTCTCAAAAATACAATATGTGTGCAAGATCTTTCATTGTGAGCTTGAATCTGTGATCAGCCAATTCAGCATTCCCATGACCAAAGTGGATCCACAATAAATATCTGTCAGAATGACCGCCGCTCTGAACAACATCTTCCCCAGTCACCAACAACCATCTCCTTTTGCTCATCCTCCTGCCTTCATTTTAATAATAATAATGCATTGGACTTATAGAGCGCTTTTCTAGACACCCAAAGACGCTTTCACACACTCTCACATTCACACACTGCCAGTGATGGTAAGCTACTTGTAGCCACAGCTGCCCTGGGGAGGTCTGACAGAGGCGAGGCTGCCATTTGGCGCCGTCGGCCTCTCTGACCACCACTAACACAGGCAAGCTGGGTGAAGTGTCTTGCCCACGGACACAACAGCAGGATACCCCTGGCGGGAGCTGGAATCGAACCCATGACCCTCCGATCATGAGGCAACCCGCTCTACCACCTGAGCTACTGCTGCCTAGTCTCAGACATTCAGAGTGTTGAGGTCAGCTCTTGCTTTCTGTTAATTATTGGACTGACATTACTGTCAGAAGTTTGTAATGTGATTCGGCCTTAAAGCATATCCTTCAAAACACTAAATACTGGCATTTAGATTAATTCTTTGAAAGCATTATTTGATTGAATGAAAAACAACCAAACAACAGTTTTTGGGGGTAACACTTTACAATAGGGGTCCCTTTATTAAGTTACTTAGTGCATTATTCAGCATTAATAAGCAAATGATCACTTTATTAATGCTCCAGAGGTATCTTTAAGGTTAAGACAAACCCTGGCAGGTGTCTGCTTAGTAATGCATTACTTAATATAAACATTAATATTAGAGTGGTTAATACTTTATTTAATAACTTATTAATGCACTAAGCAACGCTAATAAATGAACCCATATTGGAAAGTATTACCGTCTTTGGGTACATCAGGAGTATTAGAGAACAGGTATAGATCATACATGCTGGCCAGCAGTTGGATGGAGTTCTTTGTGATATTTTCAGGAGATCAGACGCTTGTAAAGTGAGGGGACATGGCAGGTGGCCTGTCACCCCTGCTGCTTTCTCATTTTGCTTTTGTTTTTAAGAGCCCTAAAAATAGACCTATTTGGATGTAATAAGAAGCAACACAACGGTGTCGACATAGAAACGATCACACATGGTGAGTAGAATCAGACTCTCCAAAGGTCTAGAGCTGGTTCACCTACAAAACAATTAAAATATCCTCTTAAAGGAATATTCCACCCAAATTAGAAATTTTGTCTGTATTTTGTCATTTTTCCCAGAGATAAGTGAGAAAAAAACCATTTGTAATCAGCCCAGTCATTCACCCTTTATAAGATGGTGACATGGTGTCTTTAGTCTGATTTTACATACGGTTTGATGTCCCTTTGTTACCCTTTATTGCTTTTTAGCAATTCACTACAAAAAAAAAAAAACAGATGGATATAGAAGATGGTGATTTGCTTTTTGTTTTTGTCAAATGAAACCATAAGATTAATTTTTCTAGGTCATTTTCTTATTTGGCAAAGACATAATATTGATCATTTGTCCTCATTTGAAAACGGAAGCAATGAAAAACAAGCAGAATCAACAAGAGAGTAAAAAGGAACGGCTGGGTGCAAATCTCTATCCTCATTAGAGAGTCCACCTAGACATGGGATTCACCTACACGGTTGAATGCGTTTTACACATAAACACTCCACTATGCATAATACGATAAACATTCGTGTTCCCTACAGCAGCTACTCCTCTGCAGCTGAGTGTTGGTTTTCTGTGTGAAGCCAAATTTTACTGAGCTACAACAAACAAGCACGGCAGGGCTGATGACAACCAAAGCAATTCGGGCAACAAATAAACGTTGGTGTCTTCAACTGAAAATGTTGTTAAATTAAATTTGGAATGTCAAAAAATAAGTCAAGTCAAATTTTATTTCTATAGCACCTTTAAATGGCAACAACTGTTGCCCCAAAGTGCTGCACAGAGTAAAAGTACAATAAAACAAGCTCCAAAGACTAAAAGCAACAATAAAAGATTATTCAAATCTAAATGACAAAAAGATTCAAATAAATAAAAACCATAAATTAAACTGAAATCTGCTACCTGGAAAATACATTTTAGGTCATTTTATGAAACTGCATAATTTGCTGTTTGTCTATTGCACCTCGGGTCCAGGAACAGTCTAACAAAGCTGTATTTTGTTTGTGTAGACGCGCTTCAAAATGGAAACTGAAGCTTGGCTGACAACAGGGCCTCCTCTAGTGTTCAAAGGTGTCTGGGTAAGACTCAATGATAAACCTGTGGCATCACCAAAGTTACACGTCATAACAAAATATCAAGGCTTTGATACTGTTGAAATGCTGAGTTTTTGTTTTTTCTTTTCACATTTGAATGCACCATTTTTAAAAATTAAACATCACGTGAACCATCAAACACGGAGGTGGCAGTGTGAAGATTAGGTGCTGCTTTAAGACCTGGATGTAATGTTGTAATTAAAGTTACCATGAATATGACTCTAGAAAAAAAAACTGAAGGAAAATGTCTGGCCAGTGGGCTGTCACACCAGGATAACAATGCAAAGCACACCAGGGAGTCCAGTTCTAAATGGCTCAAAATAAAATGAAGGTTTTGGAGTTGCTTTGTTGCGATGCTGTGGTTTTACTTCAAACTGGAACACCCTCTGGTCTCCACTTGGGCGCCCTTGGGTCCCAGGCCACCGAGTTCCAATCTTGGCCTTCCCTGGAGTATTCGGCCTCCTGGGGTGATCCTCTACGCCTCCTGGGTTAGGGTTAGGGTCAGTATGTCGCTGTCGTTTTGTCCTTGGGCAAGACGCTTAACCCACCTTGCCTGTTGGTGGTGTTGGGGGGTGTGAATGACCGACTGTGTAGTAAAGTGCTTGAGGGGTTCCAGGACTTTAGAAGGTGCTATATCAAGTACATGTCATTAACCATTTACATATTTCCTTACAGTTTCAAGTAGGTGTGGTTAACATTTCCTTTACATAATATGAAAATTATTGCATCAGAAGAAAAATACACATATTTTAGTCAACAAAAATTAAAACAAATTGGATGATTAAATTGGGACTAAAATTCAAAAGAATCTTAGTCAAAAGACTAAGACTAAAACTAAATTACAATATCTTGTCAAAATGTACCCTGAGCCATTGTAACCCCATCTACTGCAGAAGGAATGACATAACCGCTGAGTAAGTCGTCACACATCTTTGGGTCAACTCGGCTGCAGTTTTAATTATTTATATTTGTAGAGTTTGACTCGACAGCAGACTGTGACTTGGCTTTCAGTCTCTTGACTAACTCGTGACTAACTGACCTTATCAGCTGTTGGCCTGCATTCCAATCATAGATGTGACATCACTGTTGGCCGAAGAGCGAGCGTGTGACTGTGTGTGTGTGTGTGTGAATGCGTCCCTGCAAGTAAAGGTGCTGACAATTTGTTTGCTTTCTTTTTACTTTTCAACTCATGAGTCGAAACGCACCACGTCAAGTGATCTAATATATGAACAAAAAGCGAACTTGACCAAAAATCAAGGGCACAGACGTGTCCAAAGAGATCGTGTTTGCATGCTGAAGGTTTTTGTTTGCTACAGCCAGGTGACATTTGCTCCAAGTCACCACGACCCTTTCGACTAAGACAAGCAGTGAAGGAAATGAGGCCCTGCGAAAAATCCGTGTGTGTATTTGGCTCCAGCTGCCGTCCCCACACAGCCTTCACCTGCATCACCCGCGTCTGTCAACGGCTGTCTCTCTGTCCACTTGTTTTCTATCATCAGTAAACCGTCATCGACCCAAAAAAAAAAAAAACAACTCCACAAATTTCTCAAATTTGATCTTCTAAAACTATCTCCATCCCCCAAAATGTCTCTTTCTGTATCCCAAAGCGGTAACTTTCTGTGACATCTGGCTGCTGCTTGCGGGCAACACTGCAGCCGCTGTGTACACAAAGCATATGTGGGACGAAGCTTCAGCTGTATAACTGACAGATGAAATACTCAAAAAGCATGCTTCATTTATTCCAATCTGTGTCTTTTTTTTATAGAAAGAATCCACGGCTACATGATTTGTGGCTATGCCTTGGCCCTTTGTGTTCATAACTCACAATACTGAGCGCTTTATGACCAAAATATTTCTGTAGTTTCTCAGAAATATGCCTCTAAAGAGATTGTAAACTATTCCAGGAGAAGAGCGGGATTTTAAAAGATAATAAAGAGAAATATCTAAGTTTAATGGCATGGAGGTGGGGATAAAATTGTGTTTTATGATGGAAAGGGAATAGGAATAGTGTGATTCAGCCCCTCCACCCCTCCTCTCACTGGGTGAATCCTGGGTTAGCATGCTGCTGAATGTGTCACTGTGTATCCTCCCACGCACGGTGACAGTGTCCTACATGAGTCTTTGACCTACTTTCTCTCATCTTCTCTCTCCTTCCCACTCCCATACAGATGGGCTCGCCTCTGCACTCAAGTATATTAAAAGTACACTCTGCTACTTAGTAAGATAAATGAGTGCATGCCTCCATTAGGGGTTATCCTCCCAAACCATGAAGCTTGTTTGAGATAATATTTTTATTCCTTCAGAAACATTTAGCTCTGTAAAAGATTCACATGAAGAGTCGCTTACTTGTGTTTTAGAATTTAAAAAGCTGCTGAAAACACTTATTTGCACAAGCTGAAATTAGGACTTCAGATTCAAGGTTATTTTATTGTCATTGCACAGGTGTAAAACAAAATAGACTTAAGCTGTGATTATTAAGATTTACACAGAAAAGATGAAGAAAAAACAGCTATGTGGTTCAAAAATATATATATTTTTAGTAGATTTGAAATTATTACAAAAGCCTTTTCAGGTAAATATTTTACATCCAAAACGATTCCTCAAATGAGACTTTCCGCTAATTGAAAATAGAGCACAGCTGCTGTTTAAAGTCAAAGCTTTTAATTTTACAGAAACAACTCAGAACTTTTTGGGTGACATTTCTATCACAATGTTTGTCTTTGCTTATAGCTCGATAAGAAGAAGCTTATTTTGCAGTCATTTTACTTTTAGCCGTTAGACCATGGTTTCTCAACCTTTTTCAGCTAAACGCCCCCCCCCAAGTCATGCTGAAATCCCTTACTGCCCACCCATGTCCCATGCAGAGAAATGGAAAGTTTTTTAAAATAAAAATCATAATAAAAAAATAAATAAATAAACAATTCAGCCTTGAGTTTGAAACTGTTTCATACAAATATGTCATAAAAAAGTATCATAAAAAGTGTTTTTAGCTATTAGCAACAAGATATTGTAGGAAGCTAATAATCCTCGGTCCAGTAAATTTGAGCTTCGAGCAAACATACTGCTAATGCTACCTCTTTTAGAGTGTCTCTCTTTAATTACCTGAAAATAGTTCAGTTCCTTTAAAGCTTTGTCTGGATGCATTTTGGACTCCTTAAGCCGGGAGGATTTCATCGTTTCGTTTCAAAAAACTTTTCACAAAGCAGGCACATGGGGAGTTGTGGATTCGTGGGTGAAGGAATACGTCCATACCGAAGGTAGTGCACATTGTACTGTCGACACTTCTTTTTATTCTGAGCCATTGTCTGTTATGAATGTCCTGTATCGCTAGCGCCCACCATTAGCATCTCAGCGCCCCCTTCAGTGGCAAAAAACTTTCACCGCCCCCTTATGTAGTCTGAACGCCCACTGGGGGGCGCTACAGCCCCCGTTGAGAAACCCTGCGTTAGACGTAAAAACAATCTGAGATGATCCTGTCCGATCAAAAGCATTTCATTGGTGTCCAGTTCTGGTCCTCAAAGGCCACCATCCTGCAAGTTATGGATCCGGCACACCTGATTTGCAGACTTCTGAACATGAGGACATGCCGAGGACATCATCAAGTGTGTTAAGAGTTTGGAAACATCTAAAACTAGCTGTTTTTTGACACTCGGATGAGGACTGGGCACTACTGGTTTAGTTAGACCAGGATGAGGTTGTATGAGAGTACAGGCAGGTATGTGTTTATAAAGCATGCAAGAAAACATTTACTCTTATATTAAAATGCTGCCTGTAGAAGGAAGTTGGACTTAGTCCAGATGCAACAATTTCCTTTTCTCTCTCTCTTCTCCTTCGAGCTGAAATGAGCCACAAGTCAGACTGCCATCAGTTTTTATGTATGAGGGTGTCTGTGTCCATGTGGCCTGTGTTATGCACACCTTTCCTGTGACTCGTCACCAAGCGTCTAATGACTAAGTCCTTCTACTCCATGTCAGATTTATTTACAACGATTCAGCAGATTCCAATTTGACCCACTTTTCTCACCACACTTCCTTAAGAGCCACAAGAACGATCGGACATTTTGGATAAAAATATTAGGACATCAAGCACATTTATTTTATGGAAATTGGCCAGAATCTGACTACTGTAGGCTGAATGTTTAAAGTGTGTATTCATATTTGTGTTTGCAAAGCAAGTTCTGCAAAGTAAGGTATTGGTTGCTTTTCCATAGCTTTGACAGCAGGAAAATTAAGGAAAACAAAAGATTAAGGATAGATTAAGAGAAGCATGAGTGGACCAGATGAGGGATTATGAAGAGAAATGTATTGGTAGCTGTTTGTTGGTAAATGAAGTGCAGAGGTGCGGTGAAACGGACAACATGATGGTCTAATCGATGGTTTTGCACAGAGTCTTGTTACTGGCTGAGGGTTTTAGATAAATATGAGAGAATCACTTTATTAATAGTTTTGTGTTTATTTTTATTTTCAATTAATGCCCACAATATATTTATAACTATACTGTGTTAGAGCTGTCAAGATGCATGACAAAAATGATGTAAGCTAGCTTGTTTTGAAGATTTGCTATTGTGGCTATGGAATAAACAAATGAGATAACAATGAGATGCATGTGGATGTTAATTCATGCAAGCATGCACTGGGCAGACAACATGCACATTGTAAATTCAGCCACTTCCCTCAACGTCAACAGGCAAAAGCTTCCTTCCAAACACCTCCATCCTATCTGGTACTAATCACCCTCCCTTCCACAAACACAACAAACAGATCTTTTTTTATTTCTTTTCCATGCAAACACTCCCCCTCCCCTCCCTAAATATTTCTCACTTGCACACAATGCACACACAGCATTTCTATGACACGCAGCACATCCCCCCAGTAGACAAAGCAAGGCCAGAAGTCACCTTAATATTGGAACTGGAGCCATTGATGGTTGAATCGCTGGAGATCTAAAGTTTTTAAGATGAATGTAGGGAATGTTGAAATAATCATTTGACTGATAATCCTGAAAACTGAGAATTTTCCATCACCATTAAAAACAAGGAAAACATATCATTAATGTTATTATTGAAGACAATACTATCATAATCTCACAGCTGTGCTTGGGAACGTATTTTTGTCTGACTTTCATTTCAGTTTGCTAGAATCAAAGATGATTTTGGTCAACCTTAAAGCCCTTTTCAGACAGACATTCTGGAACATTTGTGGACAATTCAATCCGGTTTTTAACCGGAACTGTGATTTCAGACACACCACTTTTGTACCGGAACTTGTCCTTTCGGCTGCGTTCACACAGCAGGGAAAAGTTCCAGATGTCTGGGGGGGGGGGTTCGGACTTATGTTAAGCATAATTCTGCGCACACGAAGACGCATAAGAGACCTGGATGATGAAGCTCAATGGTTAAAGGAATCACTGAAGCGGTGTGAAGCGCTCCGTCGCGCGTCTAGGCGGTACCGTAGGAGGCGAGCTGCCGTGGTTCACCGCATGCTACAGGAGCGAGCTATCTAGGTGCACACAGCGTCCCCCGGTCCCCTCCTCCCCCCCCTCCTCCCTGTCCGGAACTCGACCTCACCAGTCTGAAGCAGCCACCCTGTCCGTAACAAGTCCGGACCTGTTACTGGGGTGTCGTCCAGTTAAATTACGGAAAACGTTATCCGGATGTTTGTATTCAGACACAAAGGTCTTGCGGACAGAGTCCGGAACATTTCCGTTTTTCATGTCCTGTCTGAAGGGGGCTTAAGAGCCTGCTTAGTGATTAGAGCGGGATGTACTGGCTAGTGGATACGGGCGAAGGGTAGGTTTGAGTCGACGTTATAAACAGGAAGATTGTTGACTGTTCGGTATATTACAGTGTTGTTGCAGGTTCCTAATAAAGAGGACAGCACTAGCTCAGGACGTAGAGCGGGTTGTCCAGTAATTGGAAGGTTGTAGGTTCAATCCCGGCTCCTGCCGGAGAATGCTGCTGTTGTGTCCTTGGGCAAGACACTTAACCCACCATGCCTGCTGGCGGTGGTCGGAGGGGCTGATGGCACCAGTGTTTGGCAGTCTTGCTTCCATTAGAGCATCCCAGAGCAGCTGTGGCTACATTGTAGCTCATCCCCACCAGCGTGTGAATGTGTGTGTGTGAATGGGTGAATGACTGTGCTGTGAAGCACCTTGGGAGGTTGTAGAACTCTAAGAAGGTGCTACACAATTACAGGCCATTTACCATAATGACAAAAAGATGATTTTGATTTAAATTACATGGTTTTCAGTTTCTACACAAACCCAAATCATCAACCCTCCACTACTATGCTCATGTGCCACTCTAATACACTCCAAAGGCTACAAACTATATACATGACATTATTGTTTTTCTCAGACTGATTGACATCGATAATGTTTGTCTTCATTGGAATTGTGTTTAGGAACAAACTGATAAAGCCTCTAACAGTGGGAAGGTGTTTCATCTCTTATGATATCTTAATCGCTGTAAGTGTATAGTCAGTTTTATACACTTTACACTTTACATTTGACCTTGGGCTTTGGCGAGATTTTAGTAATTAACAAGGTAAAATATGCCCTGTTGTAGTTATGGAATCTAATTTTAGGAGCTGAGCCAGAAAGAAAATGAAAATATTTTATACTGAGAATCAGACTGGAGAGTGGGTAACGTTTCTTTTTACACACATTCTTGGAACCATCAGTCATTCCCAAGAAATTTGCTACAAGGAACTGCAGCTATATTACATCAGCTGTCTCAGACAGCTTGATAGTCATTATTAAATTGTGAGAGCTTTAGAAAGACCCAATTCACCACATTGAATGTGGTACAACATTGGCATGTTGCTAATAAGAAATGCGGGAAGTTTTATCTTGTAGCATCACAACATCTAGAATGCACAAATTACAAACATCTTTGTGAGTATATAAATATATAAGTCCAATCTCACATTAACCTTGTTACTCGGGCCGCATGTTTCCATTCCATCTACGCAATATACAGACTCCGTCTTTTTCTCATGCCTCATGCTGCTGCAATCCTCGTTCAGTCTCATCACCTCTCACATCAACTACTGTAACTCCCTTCTCTTTGGTCTCCTGATCAAATCCTTCCATAAACTCCAACTTCTCCACAACTCTGCAGCACGCATCATTACTGGTACCCCCTGAAGAAATCACATCACTCCTATTCTTATAAACTTACATTGGTTGCCAATAGAAACCAGGATCATATACATGATCCTAATTTTCACGTTTAAATCTGTCCATAGCATGACCCCACCTTATTTGTGTGATTTACTAACTATTGCAACTACTTCTCAGTCGCTTAGATCCTCATCTGCACTTCTTACACAACTTGCCTGTGTTGGTGCTGGTCAGAGGGGCTGATAGTGTAAAATGGCAGCCTCGCCTCTGTCAGACTGCCCCAGGGCGGCTGTGGCTACATAGTAGCTTACCATCACCAGCAGTGTGTGAATGTGAGTGCATGAATAATGGAAAGCACTTTGGATGTCTCAAAAAGTGCTATATAAATCCAAACCAGTATTATTATTATTAATATTACTTCATCTGGTTCAACCTTGAGCTCGCATTACCACCATGAGGAGCAGAGCTTTCAGTCGCTCTGTCCTGCGGTTCGGGAACACACTTCCCTCTGCCACTGGAAATACTGACTCCTTTACATTATTTAACGCACACATCAAAGCCCACCTATTCAAGCAAGCATATTTCCTTTAGCCTTTGACTTTGGAATGATTTAATTTTGTGCATCTTATTTGCTCTTATTGCTCTATTAACCTCTGTGTTGTTTTTACTGTTTTTATCTGTTTTATTGTTGTATTGTCCTTGGGTCTGAGAAAGGTGCCCTCAAATAAAAAGTATTATTATTATTATTACTATTATTAATAATAATAATTAATAATGGGGATGGTGATGACGATAATAATAATAATGATATTAATATTAGTATTATTTATGTTATTATTATAAAAACAGTAGGTGTATGAGCTGCATTAACTCCCATAAAAGTGCTGAAATACGGTGACAGCTGCTATCAGAGGCGATGAAGAAAATTTATTTCTAAAACTAAAATAAAAAGTGGTTAAAAATGTTATTATTTTTCTTTTGGTGTTGTTGTTTGAATGGTATCTTACCATGTCTCAGAGAAGAGGCGTGAAATAAATAAGAATAAGAATGGCAAATGTCATAAAATGCAGTTGGAAAAGAGTAGATTAGGCATGTTTCCATTGTTGGAAGTTCAGGGTAAATTTTAGGAGGGAGAATTGACCAGGAGATACGATGTCTTGGTCCTCTCAGCTGTTGTGTCTGTTCAAGTTCAGCCCTTATTAGAGGAGACCTAACGGAAGACCCAGGACACACTGGAGGGACTATGTTTCTTATCTGGCCAGGGAACGCCTTGGGAATCGCCGGGAGAAGCTGGCGGGGGGAGGGAAGTCTGAGCCTCTCTGCTTAGAATGCTGCCCCCATGACTCGACCCCAGACAAATGGAGGAAAATGGATAGATGGCTAGATGGATGGATAAATTCCCAACTTACAACTGTTAAGTGCAAAAAAGTGACTTGGGACTGGGTTGTGAAAGAGCAAAATGCAGACTCTATTTTTTTATGTTGCTTATGGGGAGTAAGGCTATTACAGAAACAATGTTATGGGTTGAAATATTAATTTTGAAGAAAACAGTTTTTTAATGAAATTTGCAAGACATTTGTTTCATTGCACAACTGTTTGATAGATGATCAAAAAGATGAAAAATTGTTAATTGTTAAAGTTTAAAAACAAGCAAATTGAGTCCGTTTTTCCCACCAAGTAGCAGAATGAAAATGGTTTCCACATTTTTCTTGCAGTTTGAAAGGTTGATGCATTTTCAATGTTGCTGACATGAGTACAAGTCCTCATGACTCCTGTGGTTGTTCTATGAAATCTGAACTTCAGGGACAAGACAGAGCTCATTGTTTTTCACCCCAACAGCAGGAATGTGGGTCGTCATGTTGATCTTGGCCCTCTTTCTCCCTACTCAAAACCAGTTGTCACCAGTCCTTGGGGTGAAAATTGACTAGACTTAAATTTGATGCTCACATCAACTCTGTGATCCGGTCCAGTTTCTTTCACCTGAGACGCCTTGCAAAATCAAGCCTATGCTGTCGAGAGCCCACCTGGAGCGGGTACTCCATGCTTTTGTAATTTCTAGGCTTGATTACTGCAACTCTCTCTATGCAGGGCTGTCAGTCAACACTGCACCGTCTACAGGTTGTGCAGAACAGCGCAGCCAGGTTCACATCAGTCCGGTTCTGACCTCCCTGCACTGGCTTCCGGTCTGTTATCGTTCACACTTTAAACTCCTCGTCTTTGTTTACAATTTCTTCCAGGGTGGTGGTCCCCCCTATCTAGCCACACTCCTGAACAGACACTCCCCGTCACGCGCTCTGCGCTCCTCTGACCAAGGCCTGCTCGCTGTCCCTCGTTCTAGGTGTCGTACTCGCGGGGACCGGGCTTTCTCAGTCCTAGCACCGTTACTCTGGAACCAGTTGCCACCCTCAGTCAGGCTGTCCCCATCTCTGCCAGTCTTTAAGAGTCGCCTAAAAACCCACCTCCTCCGCTTGGCGTTCTCTGAGCGTGTCTGAGTTTGGCGCTCTTTTATGTTGATTTTATTTCCCTGTTTTCATTGGTCTCCTTCTCCCTTGTTTTACCCATTTGTTTTCTATTTTCATGTTTTACCTTTTTTGCACTATTTGAATAGCTTTTATCATCGATTTATTCATCGTCTTTCACATTTCTCATGTACCGTGTTCAGCACCTTGGGCTTCCCGACAGGGAAGGCGCTTTATAAATAAAACTTTGATTGATTAATTGAACTTAGTGACTCTTTTATCAAAATTTTGAAAATATGAAAAGTAAAAGAAAAAGGTCAGTTATTTCTATTTTACAGTGCTGTTCCTAGATTAGTGCTGAGTGAACACTAACCGTCTGGTGTAGCAGCTTCCACATAAAACAGCCTTAGTTGCAGGCTTCGGGGGGGGGGGGGGGGGGGGGGGGGGCGGGGGGGTTGCTTGATTTTACAAACTTACCACTTTGGGCTTGAAAGGCGGCTGAATCTCTCTGTTCTTCAGGCGATCCCAGTCGATCCGTCTGAAGAAGGCGTGTTCTCTGATGTCTCGCTCTCCTTCGGCGCCACAGCCCAGACGCTTGGACGGGTGTTTGGTCATCAGCTGCTCACAGTGAAAATAACAAGAGAATGCAGGAAAGAGACAGTAAGACCAATGGTGCCAAACATTTATAAAACGTTTGTGAATTGTGATGCTTAAGAGTTTTGCGTTAGCCTAGAAATCTAAAAAGACTAGCTGAAGCAAAAGGATTTTGCGCTGCGTGTCAGTCTAGCCACGCTCCACTGAAATCTCAGCAGGCCAGCACCGTCTTGTCCCTTGCCAATCACTGTGCTCTATCGGTTTGGCCGGGCTATTGATCTGGTCTGCAGGATGACGCGTGGAACAACTAAGATGGCAATGGTTCGTTTGAAACGGCGTTGACATAGACTTGGACTCTATTTAGATGTGGGATTTCTTTGAGTCAAGAGCAGAGAGATACTTAAGTCCTTTACTTAGGAAAAGAATGTATTTGCATCATCTTCGATGGTGGACTGCCCCGTAGACTGACATCTGTAGTGGTGAGTATGTCAAGTTGTTTTAAAAAGATCTTCCCTTCTTTTTTCTTTCACACACTAACTTTCTACATTTTTTTACCATAAAAAAACATTTGTTCTTTTTATTTCTTATAATTATTTTATGATCATTATGAAATGAGTTTTCTCCACAGGGTGTCTGGGCTCTCCCTTAGAGACAGGGTGAGAAGCTCGGTCATCCGGGAGGGGCTCGGAGTAGATCTGCTGCTCCTCCACATCGAGAGGAGCCAGTTCAGGTGGCTCCTGGACGCCTCCCTGGTGAGGTTTTCTGGGCACGTCCAACTGGGAGAAGATCTAAAGGGAGACTCAGAACACATTGGAGGGACTGTCTCTTGCCCGGCCGGGGAACGTCTTAGGGTTCCCCCGGAAGAGCTGACCCAAGTGGCTGGGGAGAGGGAAGTCTGGGCCTCTCAACTTAAACTGTTGTCCCTGCGAACCGACTCCGGATGAGCGGAAGAGAATGGATGGATAATTTTTATTCAAAACTTTAAAATCTTTCAGTTTTAAGCTGCAAATTAGCACTTCCATGGATCAAACATGGTCACTCACCCAGGCATTAATTGCCAGGCTTTTTTTTCTGTACTGAATTCCCGTTCCAGTTCCTCTGCTACCCTCTGCTACAAACTCTGCAAACTCATCAATATCCAAACACACAGCCTAAACTCAGCTGCTGACGAGGAAGATAAAGTCATCTGCAGCTCACGAGGCTGTCAGTTCAGGGAGAAAGCACCCTGCCAAAAAGACACGACTGTCACCATTAAAACGACTCCTCACACCTTGAGATGCCCATGAAAGTGGGGGAGTTCTTGCCTGTCAGCCTCACATCACCAGCAGAAGAATCGAGCGTTGACACCCGCTAGAACTGTTCTGTTTGTTGTCAACACAAATTTTAACAGCTCCACTGCATCGCCACCAATTAACGGGTTTAAGCTCCGACGTTTACGTCACGCACACTGTTTCTGCTGAGGGATGAAAATGATTAGATTTAGTGTTAAAGGAGGTGTGGAGAAGTCAGTGTCTAGAAAATTTCAGGGATGGGGCTTTGAAATCATCTTTTGAAATCATAGTTTGAAGTCTGGGAAACTGGAAAAGCAGGGATAGACTGAGATCTGATCAGTGAGTTATGGTGGGTAGAAAAGACATTAAAACAGCATAAAAAAAAGGCTGATTAAATTTCATCAAAGATTTAGACGTAAAAATCTAGCCAAAGTGCTGGTGGTGTCATCGTAATATTAGTCCTTATAAAAATTACAACATTTGGTTTATTTGTGAAAAACTGACACTTTTGAGGCAAGTTCAAATGTGTCCTTAAGGGTTATACAGTATATAGCTAATAAAATAAAATAAACATTCAAATAAAATAAAGACCATAAAAGAAAAATCAATACAAGCATGCCATGGTTGCCATATTCAAATTAAAATTCAAGATGTTTATGTCATTTTCCTTTTTTTCCCTCTTCCATATTTTTGTTGCAGACGCTGTCTGATGTGGTGCATTACAAGGCTGTGCAGTGTAAGTCATTAGCCATATTGTGGTTTTCTTGATAAATTAATTGATATTTTAGCAAAATAAAAGTTTTTTTTCCTTTTGTCTGGTTCTTTGTAACCAGCTCTCAGCAGTTTTAGAAGAACCTCCAGTTACTGGTTCAACTCATAAACATTACTCTTATTATCATGGTTTCATTTGCCAGGTATTTGGTTTTTGTGTGATCTTATGATTTTTTAGCCTGGCCTGCCAGACTCCTCCTCTGTTTAATTCTGCACAGAGAAAGGGTCTGGGAACTAGTGATGGGAATTCCGGCTCTTTTTAGAGAGCCGGTTCTTTTGGCCCAGCTCACCAAAATGAGCTGGCTCTTTCTGCTCCCAAGTGGCTCCTCAGATTTTCTGTTGCGTAGAGTACATTTATAACCAAAATTATGCTAAACTATATGTAAAATGATTTACTAATGTAAAAAAATGCAATATATCAAATATGCATAATTTCTATTGATTTAATAACTGAACATTTTGAGAAATCTCCACGTTCCAACTGCTGGCGCTCATTTTCTCACCGTCTTCGTCGCACTGTCCTCTCTCTCGCTCGCCTTTTTCCTCCTCCTCATTCCCTCAACCCGCATGTGCTCTGCTGTGTGTCTGAGTCTGATCCTCCCTCTTCCCCGCCCCTACTGCTCTGTGTGTGGACAGTCTGGACACACAGTTACACATGTTGACCAATCGCCTGTAGCTTTCACCAAAGCAAGAAGGGAGGGGAGGGGAGGGCTCCCAATGACGAGCCGGGTCCCGTCGTTCACTTCAAAGAGCCGGCTCTTAGAGCCGGTTCGTTTGCGAACGACACATCACTACTGGGAACTCTCCTGTTCAAATAACCCCACCCCCTGAGAATTCTAACCGAACCAATCAGTGCTGAGCAGAGTACGTCACACACCACAACGCCGAGTTTGTCGAACATGGCGACTGAAGCGGAGTTCGCTGCGGCTCTTTCCTCTGGTCTAAATTACTTGGACACGTCTTTAAAACCACAACAAGTAGAAGCGCTAAAAGCCTTTCTTCAAAAGAAAGATGTTTGCTCTGTCACCAGACGCCATTTTTGACTACAGCTGAAATACTACAGCGTTGCGCGGTACAGTCTGCATTTCCATCGTTTTTCTGATTGGTTATTTTTGAACTGGCTAGTCTAGCCCCTCATGTGCCTCTGCCTGTGAGTTGCCAGACTCTTTCTCTGTGCAGAATTAAACAGAGGACGAGTCTGGCAGGCCAGGCTAATGATTTTTTTTCTTTTTTGTGTGTGTTCTGTTTATTTTTAGAACCCAAATTTATAATATTTTCCCAAACACATTTAGTTTAGTGCTGTGTGAAACGTGAAATACAAAACAAACAAAATATTTTTTTTTACTGTCGACACAAAAGCAGATAAAAAATGATGAAGTTCAGATGAAAAATCGGCTTTTCAATCTGAGGTTAAAAATTTCTGTTGGACTTTTCTGGAATTTATTACACGGCACATACGGTACTTCAGTTCTATTTTTATATTCTCAGTTATTTCTGTATCAAGAAAAAGTACAAAAAGTAAACTGCTTAAGGTAAATGTGGTTTAAATCTGAGACATCCAGGGCTGGATGGATATAGCTGGGCAGACATTATTATTGTCTGAAACCATAAAATTGTCTACTTGTTTTATTTCAGCAACAGCTGTCATAAAACAGAACTGAGAAACTTTAATTCTGTTACACTGTAAAAAAATTTTGATTTTACAATAAAATGGCAGCGGCTGAGATTACTGAATTTTCACCGTAAAAATCATGGCTAATATATATTTTCTTTTATTCAGAGTACATAAAGGTTGAACAATTAAAATGAACGAATACAAAGAAATATCAATAAATAAATTGACAAAAATATACATTAAAAGCAATAAAATGTACATTTTAGAATTTGAATTTAATTTGTTGAAGTATGACGATTAATCGCCATAAATTCTGAATTCTCTCTCATAACTCCACTTCTTTCTTTTTAGAAATGTCTTGAAAATGTTTTTTTTTCCTTTATTTTTCTATCACTGTTCTGCCAAGTGCTAAAAGTTCATTAAAGGAAGAAACTGTCAAACTCGGGTCGAGTCGGGGATCTGGGGCGACACCAGAACACACAAGTCATGTTTCCGTCGAACCAGTGGACGTCACACTGGACTGGGTTTCAAAAGTTAACTATAATTATTTACCAAACACAAACCATCACTCAGACTAAAACAAGCTCCTAAAGTTTGTATTTGGCATAACTGGAACTTTTTCTTTCTTCTCCACAAAATAAACACAAGCCTTGCAGTTGGAGGTTTGAATGCACGGGGACACAAACACACATTTAAGCAAAATAAACGAGAAGGGAAAAGGAGGGTGAAGAAAAACAGGTGGAGTAGAAGAGAAACAAAACACATTACTGCACAGCTCATTAACTTCGCACAGCCTCGGGATGGACATAAAACTACCACAGTCACTATCAAACTCCTCCAACGTGCACAAACACAAATTTATGTGCTGTTCATCCACGCTCCAGAATATTTTTGAATGTTCCAAAAGGATAAATCTGGGTCAAACATGCATTTATTGCTGTTGCTTATTTTATAAACTGACTCATCTCCAAGGAGCCAAACTAAATATAGATCTGTCAAAGTCTGATCCTGAGATTTGATGGATATTGATGTGAAACTGTGAGAAATGTCTTTGGAAAGTTTCCCATCTCATACAGACAAGCGAGTGTTTATTTTTACTTATTTTGGCATTTAGATCTAGGTGATCAATATCTATTAAAAAACATAATCTTCATGGTTTAGATGTTTAAACTTCCACTTGGAAAATAGCTTTAAATCATGCAGGAGCTTCACAAACAGTAAACCACCGTGGGCTCAGATAGCTGCTTGAAAGAACTGTGGAATCATTGTTTTCTTGTTATTTTCACGAGGATAAAATACAATGTCAAAATTCAACCAAAGCAAAAAACTCATGCCTTCATAAAAAACAAACTTCGATGGAAATGAAATCCTTAATCAAACTCTTATGAGCAGCTTTTGTAAGGCTTTTGCAACAAAACTTAAAAATGTCAGTTGTTGTAAAGCTACACGCCCGTAAGAGCATCAGTGCTTTTAATGAAAACACATTTAGAAGTCTGTGGTAGCCTCGGATCTGAATGTGTCATCCATGAAAAATGACACTGACTACATGTTATAATAACAATGTGGAACTAGTCCAGTACACAACACTTAAGGAAAGAAGAGGTTAGAGTGAACAGACTAAAGTGACTCCAATAAACTGACTGGACAGATTTTGTACAACATTAAAAAATATGTCAGATGGTCTTTGAAGGGTCTTCATGACATTATCAGGGAAGACCATGGAGGGATTCTAATGATGTTATGGAGTGTGATGTGTCGACAGATGACAGTATACACAAAAGTTTTACAACAAGTGGTAATCTATCATTCTTAGGGCTGCAAATCATGTGCCATATGCAGATTTCAGGGATCAGACCACCGAAGCCTCTGCATTGGTCTGCTACCTCGTCCACATGCACCGGAGCCTTCATAGTCCTCCTGCAGGTGGTGGATCCACAGCTGGACAAGCCCATGTAACCAGTTTGGGCTGGGCCCAGAAAGACCCCATAGACGGGAAGTCCGTCCACATGGCGCACACACACACAGTCCCCAACCCGGAGCCGGGATCAAACCTGCAACCTTCCGATTACTGGACAACCTGCTCAACCACTTCAGCTACTGCTGCTCAGTTGGTTTACAGAGCTGAGGAGATCTGAAGAGTGTGTTTGTGTGTGTGTCCCAGTCTTTTAAAGTTAAGGTTCTTATTTTGTGATGAAAAACTTTCTCTGCTTTCGTTCTGCTAAGGGAGTGATTCTCCCGTAAAGTTTAGTTGTGACTTTAGGAAGAAGAAAGAAAGAAAACAATCTTTTATATAACACCTCTCAAGATAAATGTCTCAAGGAGCTTCAGAAAAACAACAAATGTAAAATATAAAAAATGATTCACTCACTGCCACTGACGAAAAAAAAAGTCGTCATTTTAAATCCAACCATTAACTACCAATGACAACTGAAGTCATCTTTCGCCTTTTTTTACTGTGTGGGTGTCGGAATGACCCCCCGCACAGTGAGAACGAACATCCCAGCTCTAAAGCCGATCTTTATCCGCATACGTCACACATCACGTGATCAGGAAGTAGAAAATCCATGTGTTAGGAGATCGTTTTGGGCCGCTGCTGTAAAAAAAAAAAAACAAAAAAAAAGAGCCGCAAACCCGTAAAGCTTCTGCCGATCACAATTGAACAACGGATAATGAAAGAACGGATAACGCTCGAAACACTCTAAGAGGTGAGTCTACTCTGTGTTTTGGCAGTTTTGGTGTTGACATCATCATAGAGCACTGAAAACCACTGGCAGCGAAGGGCTTTACTGATCAGGAAATGGCTGGCAGTGAATGCATTTCTTTAAAATGACAAATAAACAAAAATAGTGATTAAAAATGTTAGGAAAGGGAGAGAGATAATGAATTAGAACGAGGGAAATCGGAGGATCCCAGGAAAGGCGGAATAGGTGGAAAGAGCTTGAAGAGGGCGGTGACAAAGTTCACCCAAAACCAGCTTGAACAGGTGAGTCTTCAGCTGCTTTTTAAAGGAGTCCACTGAGTCCACTGATCTCAGGCTCAGAGGGAGAGTTCTAGAGTCTGGGGCCAAAGCAGCAAATGATCTGTCACCTTTGGTCGTTAGCCTGGTGCGCTGCACAACCAGTGGAGTGTTTGTGAGGAGTTTAATTGTTTATTTACAGATTTTTTACAACAATATGAAAAACCTCACATGAACTGTGATTGATAACACCATGAGCTGTTATGGCTTCATTAATTTTTGCTATTTTTGTTTTTGAAAAATCTAAATAAATAAAAGGATTTCCCCGTGTGTTATTTAGAGGCTATCAGCTAAAATAAGCTACATTCATTCCATAATTCCCCATGTAACTGGTGTGTAGTGGGAACAGATGTTCCAGCATCCACTCACCCCTTTGCAGATGGAAACTGCTTCCTTTGACATGGCCTTAGGGTAGGACACATTGTGCTCCATGATGGACTGAAACAACTCATCTTCATCCTCACCATCAAACGGAGGCTGTGAGAAGGAAACCACCAGAACGTTACTGTTTCAGTCATTGTTGCAGAATGATTCAGAGTGGATTTGAATGTGCAAACTCTATTTTATGTTAAAGCAGAAGTAAAAAAACAACAACAGGGATGAGTCTCAGTTGAAAAAGTTAAAAACTAAACATTAAAATAAGAAAAATATATAAAGTGTTAAAAAAAGCAGCAAGTTTCACAGAAAGACCTTAGCACCAGTGGAGTGGATGACCCAGCTTTTATCCCTCCTCGCCGGGTCGCTATCATCAGTAACTATAATACGGGGTTTTGACAGTCCATAAAATGAATTATTTGTCATTTCCACTCCAATGGCTGCCATCGAGTAAAGGGAGCCTGTCTGTACCACATCATACATCTCCCCGCTGTGTGGTGAGGGAGTTCATGGTTTGATTAGTTTGTTTTCACAGAGGTCATTTCAGCACTATTGAACATTTAAGTTCACAATATTTAAATAACCTTTGACATTTTCTCTGGTTTTACTTAAAAAGTATAGTAAAAACAGCTTTTAATCTTCCTTTTGAATTAGTTAATTTTTTTCATTTTTACATTCATATTAACAGGTTTTATACAAAGTTCATGTCAAAAACCATCGAATTGGTTACATAATGTAAACCATTAGGTGGAAATTATTTGATTTAGGCCAAATTTCAATAATAATAATAATAAATAATAATAAATAATAATAATAATATTAATAACTGGGCAAAAATGTATAGTAATAATAATGGATTAGAACAATATAGCAGTTTCCATTATTCACACACTCAAATATTCTCACGCTGCTGATTATTTGAAATTTACGATTTTTCTAACTGCCAGTGAATCAAAATATTATATATACATGTGTGTGTGCGGGTGTGTGTGTGAAAGTGATAACAGGACTGTGTAAAGAACAGTTAAACAGGTAAAACTCACCTGTCCAGCCAACATTTCGTAGAGCAGAACTCCATACGCCCACCAGTCTACAGATCGCCCATATGGCTGATACGCAATGATCTGTGGAGGAAAGAACAGAAGAAATGTCTTCAGGAGTTAAACACCATCCAGCATAACCAGTTCTATAAAAAATTAGTTTCTGTTGAAGAGATTTCTAAAAGATATATTTCCCCCCCCCACAAAGATATCATCATTTTTAATAGAAATTGTGAGTATTTGAAATGTGTTCCTACTGTTTTAAACATAAGAAAAAGCGATAGTGGAGAACAAATCATCTCAGTCGTTCAGAAGTTATAGTTGCTCCATTCAAATTGCATGATGCATGTAACGTGTTCATTTTTTTCTTGAACATTTGCGGTTAAAAACAAAAAAAATTCACAAGGGAGGCATATCCATATCAATGGAATTGTTCGAAAAAGGAAGCAAGTTATTTACAGTAGTCCTTTTTCTCTCTGCCCAGCTCAAAAAATGTCTGTTATCTTAAATCTCTACACTGGTCACCAGTAAACTACCGAATCCATTTCAAACTGCTTCTACTAGTTTATAAGTGACTCGGTGGCATAGAACCAAAATACATGTTGCTGGTAGAACCCCGGGTCAGAACCAAACAGGGCGAAGCTGCTTTTAGCTGCTATGCTGCACACACATGTGCCCCATCTCTAGTAACCTTTAAATCAAAATAGAAAAAATAGCCTTTGAATGAATGTTTCTTATGCTGAATCTTCTGCACTGTGACTGCTCATCCTTTACTGGCTTTTGCCTGATCTGAATTAAATTTGTGTATTTCACTTGTTCTAGATTATTTAGTGTATTTTAATTATGCTGTCACACTGATTTTGCTGTTCTTGCTCCTGGAAAGCACACCGAATTGCCTCTGGGCGAAATGTGCTATACAAATAAAGCTGCCCTGCTTTATCCTTCTGTGCAATTATAATTAAATAAAGCTGTTACTAATAAGTAAATACATGTAGCCCCACACAATGAACTGGTATCAATATACCTACATACCCATGTGTAAATATTTATACAAGTAAGTATTTATGGACATATACATTTATACACCCACCCATTACATATACACATTAAATATAGTTTAAAAGGTTTGGTTTACTACAATTCAGTCACTTATACCATAATAATTTGTTTGCACTGGAAATACTTTAATCTTAAACAGATGCACGGTTTACATTAGATATAAACACCGCCTCCCTGAGCAACTGCTCCTCTCCCACAGAAATGTTGAAGATAGACTCTACGGTCTACGAAATACGTGGGTCGTTGATTTTCAACAAGCCTCTGTGGTCTAAGAGCACATTTTCATAATGCCTGCACAGTTCTGTATGCAGATGCACTTCTTTAGCAAGTATATAATTTGGCTGAAACTTGCAGAGGAAAAGAAAATTTAAGCTTTCGTTACAGATTGAGAGTTTCACAGCAGCCTCTAAAACATGTTAAAAGGATTAAAATCTCAGAATCCACAATTTAGGAAAAACTGCATAGTTTTTCACAACAGAACGACACTAAAAGTAATATTTTAGATTTCAACCCTTTTAAAAGAATTTTTTACAAATCCCATAAAACTCTGTTTGTAACCTTTTTGCAAAAGTTGTATTTTTTTTATTGTATATTTTTCTTCAAAATGTCAAATTTCTTTTAGTAAATGTTTAAAGAACAAAAAGAAGGGTGTCTGAATTTATTTTCAGTAAGAAAGTCTAATTCTTGTTTTAAATCTTTGAGTTTTAACTTTTTATCAGGATTCCCATGTAATTCTCAAAAAAGGATAAAAAAAGAACCAGTGGCTCTAATCCTCTTCTGTAGGTATTTCTCAAAAAAACTAAAAGACAGTGTCAAAGTTGTAGCAGTTTATTCTGGAGGAATTCATATCTACTATGGTTAAAAAAGCTGATGACTTACATTTCTACAAATATGCAAAGTAAAAGTTATTGTTTCAAATTAGAAAGAGCACCATTGTCCTGCACAGGATGATTTGGTGTTCATGTTAAATCTAAACAAAGTTCTTAATAACAGACGTTTCATCTAATAGACGCTACAGGTGAAATAAAGGACCAGAAGCGTCGTTTTTTTAATGGCGCTCTGTGAAACAACAAAACCCAGTGAATTACGCCGCTGCTGTGGGGGGATTTCCACTGCCTTTTCGGTGTAGAGACTTCAGCAATGCAGATTTTAAAGCAGCACGATTGGTGCTTATTTGGGCTGCATGGTGGCGCAGTTGTTAGCACTGTTGCCTCACAGCGAGAAGGTTGCAGGTTCGAAACTTGGCTGTGGCCTTTCTGCGTGGAGTTGCATGTTCTCCCCATGCATGCATGGGTTTCCTCCGGGTACTCCGGTTTCCCCTACAGATCACAACATGCCCTACAAGTTGAAAATTGTACGTCGCTTTGGATAAAAGTGTCTGCCAAATAAATAAACATAAACGTAAACATATTTATTTGTGCTTCCATTCTGTTTCACGAGCAACTCTTCTAATGTTACTAATGCCAGTTGTTACGACCCTCCCCTGGGGACTTAAGGCTTGTGCATGATCGAAGGGACGATAACACATGATTTCAAAGTTAAGCGATGACCCGGTTTATTTACACAAATAAAATAAACATTTCTACAACAAAAGAGGTCCAACTACAGGTTGGGGGAACAAACAACTTAAAACTAACACAACCTGTGTTGGAAAAACTAAATCAAATAACTAAAACCAAACTCAAGATAATTCTTTTATAAAAACACCCACAGCACACTACAGGTATCAAATGGGAGATCTAGTCCATACCAAAGATCAACTTAACCAAAACATTACAGTACACCCAAACATAAAAGCTACACAGAACAGCTAACAGTAGTTTTACCCCATTTTGGCTCAGTTTACCATGTTTACCGGAGTTCAAATATCAAAACAACACACCAAATGAACCAGCGTGGAGGCGAGACTGCTACTACTCAAACAGCCCTCCTCGAGTAGCCGACGAAGCGTTCCTTTACTAAAATCATCGGCAGCTGCGTTGGAGACGGCGGCAGTGGGGTTCCACCCGGAAGTTGTGTTTCTGTTGCTTGGCAACAAAGTCAGGCCAACCAGGAAGGGAAGCACGAGGTAAATCCTTCCGGGCCGTGTTGCTGGCCGAGACTTGGTTGAGGGAGGCGGACCAGCAGGCGAAGCAGGAGGTCTTAAAGGACAAAGGTTAACTCATCCTCCCAACTCTGCTTACGGAACCTCGGAGGACATAACATTGGTTGTTTTGGATGTCTGCTGATGTCATTTCCTACTGAGTTACAACCAGTCAGAGTGAGTTAACCAACAGCTCTGCTCAGCTACTCAGCCGGGCCTTTCCAAGAACCTACCTTTGATCAGATAGGTACCTGAAAGGTACAAATGTGTACGTAAATGAACACCTAACGAAAAAGAATGAAACAATAGCTAAAGAAGCAAGAATTATAAGAAAACAGAAAAAAATCACTGCCACTTGGACAAGAAATGGTGTTGTATAACAAGGTCAAAATGCAAAAATGATCAAAGAGTTGAAAGATCTGAAAGTGTTTCAGAGTAAAAGATGATTTATTCTGTGTGTAGCACTGACTAAATAATGGATACTGGAATCAGCTTAACTATGGAAGCACAAATGAGTTCAAAAAGAATAAATGGATTCTGATGAGAAAATAAATGAACTTGACAGTAAAGTAGATGAAAGTTTATTTGATTTAAAAATAAATAGTAATTATTATGGAGAAGATCAACTAAATAGTGGGTTAATTAACAAGGATTCAGTATCAATCATCCACATAAACAGTAGAAGTTTACTTTCCAAGATGTCAACAATAAAGGATTATTTAGGTACGTTTAAAAGCAAATTCAAAGTCATTGCCATTACTGAGACTTGGCTTAATGATGAAATGATGGCTGAAGTACAAATGGAGGGTTATGAGCTTTATTTTGTAAATAGAATAAATAAAAGAGGTGGTGGGGTTGCCCTGTACATTAACAATGATTTAAAATGTAAATTAGTTGAGAAAATGACTAGGATGGAAGATAATGTTATGGAAATGGTAACAGTGGAAATTAGCAATGACACGTCCAAAAATATAACAATCAGTTGTGTATATAGAGCACCCGGTTCTTGCATCAGGACATTTACAGATGAAATAAATGACTTAGTGGATTATATTAAAAACAAAACCTTGTTCATGTGTGGGGACTTCAACATTAACTTGGAACATCCTGCTGGACAGAGAACATCAAGTGATTTTTTTTGATTTGATATATAGTTTAGGTTTGGTTCCGTTGATAAACAACTCTACCAGGATCACAACCCAAAGTGCAACAATAATTGATAATATATTCACTCATAGAAAGAAGGATCTTATTAAAACTGGGATATTGATGACATATATTAGTGATCATTTACCTATTTTTGTAGAGTCTCAATATCACTATAATAATAAAAATGATATCAAAAAACATAATTTAATTAATTATAAAAGAAATAAATCAGTTAAAGCCCTTGAGGCCCTAAATAAAGATCTTAAAAGGCAGAACTGGGAGGAAGTCTATGTCAATGATGTGAACACTGCATATACATCCTTTATGAAAAATACTGCTGAAATATTTCAATAATAGTTGTAAATTAATTAAAATAACAGGTAAAAGGGATAACCAACCATGGATGACTAAAGGGATCAAAAATGTGTGTGCAAAAAAAATAAAAATCTGTACATGAGATTCTTAGAGTTACAAAACAAAGAAAGACGAAGATATATATGAAAATATTAAAATTAATTAGTAAGAATAATTAGGAAACAGAAAAAAGAGTACTATGGTGAGCTATTGAATAAGAATGGAGACAACACAACAATAAACAATAATATTGTTTGTGTATGTGATTGATAATATTGTTTGTGTATGTGATTAATAGAAATAATACAACATCAAGACTTCCAAACTGCTTTGTTAAGGACAATAAAGACATTTATAAAGTTGAAGAAATTTCTAATGAATTCAATGATTTTTTTTAATAAATGTAGGGAGGAGTCTGGTGAAAAGCAAACCAATAATACAAAATCAAATGAACACAATAACTAGAAATATCAATAGTATGTTCCTTGACAAAGTAGAACAACAAGAAATAAGAAACGTTGTAAAAAACTGTGGAAGCAAAAGATCAAGTGATTGTGATGACTTAGACATGGTGACTGTAAAAGCTATAATCGAATCTGTTACTGAACCATTCACTTACATCTGTAATTTGCCACTATCTACAGGAATCTTCCCTAATTTAATGAAAAATGCCAAGGTGGTTCCACTATTTAAGAGTGGGGATAAACACAGTTTCACTAAATATAGGCCAGTGTCACTGCTTCCACAGTTTTCTAAAATATTACAAAAGGTGTTTGCATCATGGTTGGATAAATTCATTGACAAAAATAAAATTTTAAATCATGAACAGTCTGGCTTTAGGACCAAACATTCAACAGCAATGGCAGTAATGGATTTGGTAGATAAATTATTATCAGCAATAGACAATAAAAACTATTTTGTTAGTGTTTTTAGTGACTTAAAGAAGGCATTTGATGTCATTGATCATTCAAGGCTACTTCTTAAATTACATTGGTTTGGAATAAGTGGTGTGGCTCATCAATGGGTTAATAGTTATTTAGACAATAGGAAACAGTTTGTTCAAATAAATGACGCCATATCTGATATTCATTATGGAGTGCCACAAGGGTCGGTCCTCGGACCTAAACTGTTCATAATGTTTATTAATGACCTTGTAAATGTATCTCATATACTTGGTACAGTTTTATTTGCAGATGATACCCCATTGTTTTATTCAGGATTAAATATACATGAAGTAACTCAAGTAATAAACAGTGAACTGGTTAAAGTAAAAAAATGGTTTGATATAAATAGACTGTCATTGAACCTGAACAAAACAAACTTTATACTGTTTAACAACAAAAGAAGCCGTGATGTATCTTTAACGATAGATGGAATGGAAATTCAAAGAGTAAAAGAAACCAAATTTCTTGGAGTCATGTTTGATGGGAGTCTCACTTGGAACTCACATATAAGTTATATAAAGGGGAAAGTTGCCAAAGCCATAGCAGTATTATATATATATATATATAATATATATATTATATAGTATGGTTATAAATTGTAAGTCGCTTTGGATAAAAGCATCTGCCAAATAAATAAACATAATTATATAGAGTCAAGTTTCTACTAAATCAGTCTGGGTTATTAACATTGTATCACTCACTGATTGAACCATATTTAATTTATTGTTTAGAAATTTGGGGAGCCACATGCAAAACATTTACTCAACCTTTGTTCGTCTTATAAAAAAGAGCATTGAGGATCATTAATAACAGTAACTACAGAGATCACTCTAATCCATTATTCATTCGATATAAAATACTAAAATTTCCTGACTTGGTAGAGTGGAAAATTTTGCAAATTATGTACTGAGCGAATATCAGTAATTTACCAAATAATATTCAGAAAATGTTTCATAAGAGAGTAAGTGGGTACATTGTTAAAAGGGACTGATGTCTTTAAAACACCTAAATTCAGAACCAAAATGAAGGAATGTAATATTTCTGTAAATGGTGTAAGATTGTGGAGTGCCCTTAACAGAGAAATTAAAAAATCAAACTCACTTGCTATATTAAAAAAATTATAAAATCTATTGTATTAAGTAATTATGAAAAGGTAAATTAAAATGTCAATGATTATATATAAAAATTAGAAAGGGACTGAGGTTATATTGTATATGTTTTACAGATAATTTTCTTTTGTAAAAAGGGGCAGAAATTATAAGATTTTTCTTCTGTCTGGTCTTTTTCATTCAAATGTACTTTTTTTCTCATTATGTTTATGTTCTGTATTTTCTAGTGTTTATTTTATAAATTTTGAATGAAAAAAAAGATACTCCGAAACTTCCTGAAAACGGCTCACTCGGCTGGATCGGTGAAGTGGAGGCATTCCGGGAAGTTCCCGTAAATATACACTGATGATCCATTAGTGGAAACACGCCTTTAATGTTTTTATAACACCCACCTTTTTACCTCTGTGAAATAACAGCAGGTGTAATCATGTGCATGAATGCAACTTGTGCTAATACGCCCATGGAAGCAGAAGGATGACAACGTGTTGTATGTAAAAACATTAAAACACTTAGACGAGAAATGCATCACATTACTCTGAGCAATAAATATACACAACCCATTTATTTATTTTTGATTTATTGCTGCAGGCTTTTAAAAAGAAATCTGAGTAGCGTTTGACCTCTGCAGCATGCCAGCAGCCTCGAGACACTCTGCTAGCTTACAAACGCAGACAAGCAAAGCACGAGAAATGGGAAACGCCCACGAGTTAAAGCAAAACGCATCCACGTGAATCACCACACATAAACAAAATGCACAGCAATGTGATGAGGTGTGTGGATGCAACACACCTGACCTCTGCCTGTCCTCTGGGACACCAGAACACACACAAACACAGGTGGACAAATGCCTCCAGATATTAGGCTATCCTGGGGGCAGATGCAGAACCTCCAGAGGCAAGCATTTGCCCATCTTTGAGAGTGTATGTATAACATGCATATGAATGTCACTTTAAATTACAAAGGGTAGCGTCACAGGATGGACATATTCCTCACCTGTAATTTTCAGTTACAATCCTCAGAGCTTCACAAATGTTTGTTTACAAATCGGCTTTCCCACTGGATGCTTTTCTACTTTCGGTAACTCTATGAACCACAAAGACAGGGGCTGCTTTGCCTGTTTGACTGCTGCTGGTCTGAGATAAATGTCCTGCAACAGAGGTTGACTCCTTTCATAACAACTCAAGATGAGCTGCTCTCTGAAGCAGATCATCTCTCTTTACTCTGATGATAGCTGCTTTGGATGAACAAAGAAATTAGCTGTGACACGTCAAAGAGCAGCTGGTGCAACTTCAGACAGAAAGGGTTACGCTAAAGTGAGTGTAGATAAAGGATGTAGTAAATAGTAAAAGTTCATAGAATCTAATCTCATTCTACAGATGAAAGCCAAAAATTGTTTGTTTGTTTGTTTGTTTGTTTGGGGATAAATGCTGAATACCAGATGTAATAAAAAGGTAATTTATTGGTTTTGTTGATCACAGCAGTGAGAATACTTTTAAACTGACACTGGAAAAAAAAAAAAAAAAGATAAACCTAAAACCTCACTTTGAGATCTGATTCTTTTTGGGTTGATTTAAAAAGACAGCACAGAAGATAGTACTACTTATTGAGATGATTAAGACCAAAATAGATTCTAAAGTCTCACAAAGTGTGTAACATTTAAAGTTTATTCTTCTGTAATGACTCTGCTGAGACCCTGGTGGGTTCAAAACCTTGTCGGAGCAAACACCCATTTATCGTCATCTGTGAGATAAAGTATATTATTGTGTTCAAGAATATATATACATACATATATATATACATACATATATATATATATATATATATACATATATATATATATATATATATATATATATATATATATATATATATATATATATATATATATATACATACATACATACATATATATATACATACATACATATATATATATATATATATATATATATATATATATATATATATATATATATATATATACATACATACATACATATATATATACATACATACATATATATATATATATATATATATATATATATATATATATATATATATATATATATATATATATATATATAACAATTGGAAACCATTTTTTGAGACTCTATGTAGCATTTATAGCATGTTTGGAGTTACAAACAACGAACGAGACAAACATGCTAGTGCTTCAAACTTGTTCTTTGTGGTTTTCCTCTCAACCAAATAGGATATTAGCATTAGACTAGCTAGCAGATGCTCAGGTTAGTAACAGCAGTAGCCCAGACTAGCGTTAGCAGCGGTGCAGGTTCATGTTAGCAGTGGTTCAAGTTAGCATCACTAGTGGCTCAGGTTAGTTTTAACAGAGGTTCAGGTTAACATTAGCAGTGGCTCAGGTTATTGTTAGCTGTCACTTAGGTTTGCATTAGCTGTGGCTCAGATTAGCATAAGCTGTAGCTCAGGTTATCATTAGCAGTGGTTCAGGATAGCGTGAGCAGTAGCGCAGGTTAGCATTGTTCTGAGGCTAGCATTACCGTGACCAGCATTCATTCATTCATATACAGTGGGGCAAAAAAGTATTTAGTCAGCCACCGATTGTGCAAGTTCTCCCACTTAAAATGATGACAGAGGTCAGTAATCTACATCATAGGTACACTTCAACTGTGAGAGACAGAATGTGAAAAAAAATCCATGAATTCACATGGCAGGATTTTTAAAGAATTTATTTGTAAATCGGGGTGGAAAATAAGTATTTGGTCACTTCAAACAAGGAAAATCTCTGGCTCTCACAGACCTGTAGCGTCTTCTTTAAGAAGCTTTTCTGTCCTCCACTCGTTACCTGTATTAATGGCACCTGTTTGAACTCATTATCTGTATAAAAGACACCTGTCCACAGCCTCAAACAGTCAGACTCCAAACTCCACTATGGCCAAGACCAAAGAGCTTTCGAAGGACACCAGGAAAATAATTGTAGACCTGCACCAGACTGGGAAGAGTGAATCTACAATAGGCAAGCAGCTTGGTGTGAAAAACTCAACTGTGGGAGCAATTATCAGAAAATGGAAGACATACAAGACCACTGATAATCTCCCTCGATCTGGGGCTCCACGCAAGATCTCATCCCGTGGGGTCAAAATGATCATGAGAACGGTGAGCAAGAATCCCAGAGCCACACGGGGGGACCTGGTGAATGACCTGCAGAGAGCTGGGACCACAGTAACAAAGGTCACCATCAGTAACACACTACAACGGCAGGGAATCAAATCCTGCAGTGCCAGACGTGTTCCGCTGCTGAAGCCAGTGCATGTCCAGGCCCGTCTGAAGTTTGCCAGAGAGCACATGGATGATACAGCAGAGGATTGGGAGAATGTCATGTGGTCAGATGAAACCAAAGTAGAACTTTTTGGTATGAACTCAACTCGTCGTGTTTGGAGGAGGAAGAATACTGAGTTGCATCCCAAGAACACCATACCTACTGTGAAGCATGGGGGTGGGAACATCATGCTTTGGGGCTGTTTTTCTGCTAAGGGGACAGGACGACTGATTCGTGTTAAGGACAGAATGAATGGGGCCATGTATCATGAGATTCTGAGCCAAAACCTCCTTCCATCAGTGAGAGCTTTGAAGATGAAACGTGGCTGGGTCTTCCAACACGACAATGGTCCCAAACACACCGCCCGGGCAACAAAGGAGTGGCTCCGTAAGAAGCATTTGAAAGTCCTGGAGTGGCCTAGCCAGTCTCCAGACCTCAACCCCATAGAAAATCTGTGGAGGGAGTTGAAAGTGTGTTGCTCGGCGACAGCCCCAAAACATCACTGCTCTCGAGAAGATCTGCATGGAGGAATGGGCCAAAATACCAGCTACTGTGTGTGCAAACCTGGTAAGGACCTATAGTAATCGTTTGACCTCTGTTATTGCCAACAAAGGTTATGTTACAAAGTATTGAGTTGAGTTTTTGTTATTGACCAAATACTTATTTTCCACCCTGATTTACAAATAAATTCTTTAAAAATCCTGCCATGTGAATTCATGGATTTTTTTTTCACATTCTGTCTCTCACAGGTGAAGTGTACCTATGATGAAAATTACTGACCTCTGTCATCATTTTAAGTGGGAGAACTTGCACAATCGGTGGCTGACTAAATACTTTTTGCCCCACTGTATTGCAGATGCTGAAGTGGACTGGGGCATGCAGATTTAAGGTGGTGTGTCTAATTTTATAAAGCGTTAAACCAGATTTTCTCAGAACAAACTACTTTTCTGTGACCTTTGCAACATTACTAATATTCTTAGGAAAGCAGGTTGGAGGTATGCTACATTACACATCCCAAGCTGCCTATGTTCAACAACATAAAGGTTAATGAAGTTTTAAATTCTACAACTGCGTTGAAATTGAAATAAATATATAAGTATACCAGATAAATCTTTGTTTCTTTACTAGGCCTAATACTCATCATTCTTCTTAGGTTTTTTACACGTTTTCTTTACACTATAGACTCTGAACTGCAGGAGTACCAAGAGGTCAGTAAACATGTTTCCCAGTCCCTTCCACCACCAGAAAATCTTCCATTTTGATGTTTTTATTCTAACTTTAATTTTCAGAAAGCAGAACTGGTAGGTGGTTTAAATGTTTAAAAACCAAAGAACCAAAGGAGATGAGTGGCAGCATCGCCAGAAGGACCAAAAGCGTTAATACAAAGCAAAATAAACAAATAAAAATCTGGTAAAATATTAATAGGCAGCAAAGTCAATTCTCCTCTGATCTCCTCTTTGCTTCTGATTTGACAGAATGGTTGAAGTCATGCAGTATTTATTCGTTTGTTTTTATCCTGCAGAGGTAAACCCCAAACTAAAGTTTGAAAATTGGTATGGAAGAACAGGTTCGCATGGATCAGTGTGAGCTCAAAAGCATTTATTATAAAATGCTTTGGGGGGTTTAGCTTGAAAAAAAAAGAGTGTAGGATTGGTTTAGAAGAGAAACATTTAAAAGAAATGGCTTTTTAAAAAATTTCATCGAGCATGACGTGATTTTGTTTCCACGAGATTATCTTTGATCATGAAACGTCAGTTCCAACACTCAAGGAAATTTAAATTACTCAGTGATGATCCAAAAGAGTTCAAATGAAGGCAACTAAACTTCTTTGGTTGCTTGAAGACGTTTCGCTTTTCAGCTTTGTCAACTCTGACTGGAATATTATAAATGACCTGCACTTGTATAGTGCCTCTCAGAGTAAGGACTCCAAAGCGCTTTACACTACAGTGATTCATCCATTCACACACACATTCACACACTGATGGTGATGAGCTACCATGTAGCCACAGCTGCCCTGGGGCGCACTGACAGAGGCGAGGCTGAGAGGGAGATTAAAGCTTATAAGCTGTAGCTGTCTGTTATTTAACGAGCCGAAACTACTCTGGCACCCCACCTCTCTGCCCCCTGATGAGTCGATGTGTTGATTAGATGCAGGAAGGTGTGACCTAGACTGAAACTGCTTAGGAATTCAATTCAAAGCTGCATTATAGGTACTGGAAAGGTGAAATCTAAGCCCCCCTCCCCTATTTAAAGTAGGTTTTTCACGTTTGACATAGATAGCTTCCTTTACTCCTCTCTCACCCATCTGTTCTCTGTCCAGAATGTGTACTCTGTCATCTTCAAAAGTGTGTCCCTTGTCCTTCAAGTGTAGGTGGACTGCAGAGTCTTGACCTGAAGAGGTGGCTCTCCTGTGTTGTGCCATGCGCTTGTGTAACTGTTGTTTAGCTTCCCCAACGTAAAGATCTGGACAGTCCTCGCTACATTGGACTGCATAAATGACGCCACTGAGTTTCTGTTTGGGTGTTTTGCCTTTTGGATGGACCCGTTTCTGTCTGAGGGTGTTGTTGGGTTTAAAGTTTACCGGGAAGTTGTTTGGAGAAGATTCTTCCAAGTTTCTCTGAGACTCCTGCCACATATGGGATAACAGTGCCTTCGCGCCTGTTGTCCTTTTCTTTGCTGGCTGCTGCTGTGGATGCTTTTCCAGACTTCTTTGTTGATTTCACAAAGACCCAGTTAGGCCATCTGCAGTTCTGGAGAGCTTTCTGGATGGGTTACTTACTAACTCGTTGATGCTTCAAGAAATGTTTTAAAACCTTTTGCAGCTGTCGCACTGCGTGTCGGATTCTGATTGTAGCTTCCCAATGCCTTGCTGCAAAACAAACATGGCGCCTTGAGAGGGTGAAATCCCTGCATTGTTCTTAGGAAGGCAAAAGGAAGTCACCCATTTCTGTATCACGCTTCAGTCTTTTTAATTAGCTCGAGGGAAACGTCTGAGTAAAATCCCCAAACTCCCTTCTCCAAATCCATCTTCCCCCCTCTGGAATCACGCTGACCTTCTGTCCAGCATGACAGCTGCCAACAAACTCAGCTGCATGATCTGATGACTTGTTCCCACTTACGATTTAATCTCACAGTTTTTTAAATATGTTCATATGAGACGAGATGACTCGTTAAGCTGAGCAAACTGAAAGCAGCTTAATGTGAAAACTGAAAGATCTAACTCACTCTGGATCTCAAACACGATCAAAGATGTAGAAACGGCTTCACCTTGTTTACACATCACACACATTTAATGAGGAGAGACAAGCTGCTTTAAATGCTGCGACGTAGCTCGGAGGAATGTTTTATAATAACGGGGTGAAGTAGGTTAATGCTCGACAGCATGTCACTGAGGTCCTTTTGCTGCAACGTGGCACATCTGGTGCACTGTGTCACTGAAATGTGACCTCAGAGTCTTTCTAGCAGAGTTGTGTGGAACAAGGAGTTTAAACATGAAAAGCATTTAGACACATCAGGTCAATGCAGTGGGGGGAGCTGCCGCCCTACGTCGGCTTGTGTGATGATGATTAGAAAGGGAGGAAAGAAAGAAGTTTGTTTTTCCTTTAGCTATCACTACTTATTAAAGTATTACAGCGTTAGAGACAGGGAGAAGCATAGACGCTGGACACAGAGTTGGTGAATTTGTGCCAAAAACAACAACAAAAAAAACTGGATAAAAATAAACACTAGATGGGTTTTAGGCCATCCTGCAAAGCCTTAGCGTGACTCGGATGTGACTCGATGCCCTTGCCCCAACGATCCAAGTGGACACTGGACAGTTTCAAGCACTGTGACCTTTGTTTTCTGAACCGGCATTTTAAATACAAATCTTTGTGTCTATTTTTTTACTGAAATCTCTAGATGTGTCAGTGAGGCTGATCCTTGAGTCCCACTGATAGGTCGATATGATGGAAATGGTAGCGTGTGAGCTGTACTCGGCATCCTGTCCTCTCATCTTGTTTTATTTTTATTTATTTATCACACTCCACAAAAGCCTCTGGTCAGAATAGCTGATTCACCAAAGTGTGTGTGTGTGTGTGTGTGTGTGTACGTGCGCATTGACAATACATAGGAAAAAAAGACAGATCTTTGTGATTTCTTGTGTGTTTAGATTTAGATTTTGTCAACATATGTGCTTTTGTGTTTGTTTATGCTTGTGGCTTGATATACGTGTGAGTGCCTGTGTGTGTGCGCACGCGCGCGTGTGTGTGTGTGTATATGCATTTTGTAAGTGGTTTGTGTGTGTGCATGGGGATTGCTGCAGACATCTCTCATCCATTAGACTTAATGCTACGTGACAGTTCTGGATCACACTGCTAGCTATTCAAGACTACTCTCCTCACCTCACCAAACCACACACACACACACACACACACACACACACACACACACACACACACACACACACACACACACACACACACACACACACAAGTGGCAGCCTATGCTGTCTTAACCTTTGAATGCAATAGGTTTATGGAACTCAAAAGTATTCAAAATTCAATAAATAAATAAGACATTATGAAATGAATATCTACATGAAGAAATACTAGACAATCATATAATCTGACAATGAAATGATGAAATAACAGAATGTTATGTAAAATATAAGCTCAATATTATGAAATATTTTTCATTCTTCTTGTAAAATGTCTTTATTAATATAATGTTTTTTCAAAAGTCATTTTTTCATAATAATACTAGTTAATATTGAGCCATTTTTATTTAATTCATTCAGTTTTATTACATAACGTCTTTTTAGCAAGGACAGCTTTTATTTCATAATAGTGTTTTTTCCCATGGCTGATTTATTTCATAATGAGACTTTACAGCAGAATGTCTCAGTCTGTCAGTCAAGCCAGTGGGTGTGACCAACCATCAATATCGTTTAGTTTTCCTGGATTTATCTGTAATAGAACAAGGCTATCCCAGCATGCTTTGCAAGCCGACTGTGGACTTTCAACAGGAAAAGAAAATGGGGAGAGCTACAACGTTTTAAACGTAATTTTGTTTAAAAACTAGCAGTAGAAAACTAAAAAGCTTAAAGCGGTTCTGTTTATAGACATTTTTCATTTGTGTATTTGTTTTTTGAAATTACATTTTAGGCAGAAATCAGCCAGAATGAGCTTGTATTGCGGATCCCACAGTTATACCCCCCCCCCCCCCCCCCCCCCCCGTGTGTGTGTGTGTGTGTGTGTGTCAAATTAAACTTGTCATTTGTTTTAGGGTTAGGGCTACACACAACCACAGAAGTTCTTCTGTGTTCGGCTGTGAAAAGTAGTTTTACATTCAGGGATTTACACAGCTGACACGTTTTAATGAAGTAAAAATTGTTTGTGTGAAGAATATATTTTTTATCTTCTCATGTGGATAAATGTAAAAATGTGTTTTTTGCCTTTTTGTCACCTGTGGTCTCTGATTTTCTCTGTTTAGGACTGCAGGTGTCCAGGGTCAGGAGAGGCTTTACCTGTTGGTCCTCCTAGGAGAGAGGCCTTCTACTGTCATCATGTTAATGTTATTTAGCTGTTTGATACGTATTTTAACACATTTATTAAAGCAAATACTAACTGATAACCTTTTTTGGTCATTGATTGTATCACCAGTTTTATTATTACAGATGTTTTTGAACATGTTACAAGAACAGAAAATAAAAAGATGGTAAGGAGACAAGATTATTTATAATATGTGACAACTATTTACAGATCAAGACCAGTATAGACCAGTTATGTATGGTTAAAGAAAGATTAACCTGAGTGACTCTTCCTGGATCATTTATTTAAACTGAGTGAGCAGGAAGTCTTTGGCAGGTGTAGCTGGATCTGCTGCAGGAGGATCCAGATGTGGATGGAGGGCTGGAACAGACCCATGGCTGGACGTTTCTGGTCAGAGGGTGGAACATCGTACAGGACGGTCTGCAGAGAGCTTTGGGACGCTTCCTCTCACTGTCCACTCCATCGTCCATCTACAGGGACTGCTGGGCTTGCTCAGATGATGGCTGTTACATCTCTATGAATGACTTGCCTGTTTACAATTGTGGTGGTCTGATAGTACCTCCTCCAGGAAAGAGCTCCACTGACCTCCTCCACACACATCTTGCTCAGGCTCATCCTCCAGGGCCACAACTTCACCAGCACAGAGGCAGATGTGCAGCACAGTGCATGCTGACATGAAATAGATTAAAAATATGTTTTTATTATTGAAAAATGTAAAACAAACACCTTATCATGGTGGAGGAGTTTGAGTGCCCTAATGATCCTAGGAGCTATGCTGTCTGGGGCACTTTGTGCCTCTGGTAGGGTCTCCCATGACAAATTGGTCTTAGGTGAAGGGTGAGACAAAGAACGGTTCAGAGGATCTTTCATGGATGTACAATCAAAGAGTCGGAGTACCCGGCCCGGAGGGTTACCGGAGTCCCACCCTGGAGCCAGGCCTGGGATTGGGGCCCGTGAGTGAGCGCCTGGTGGCCGGGCTTTGGCACATGGGGCCTTGCCAGGCCCAGCCCGAACCGGATACATGGGCTCATCAACCCGTGGACACACCACCCGAAGGAGGAACATGAAGGGTCCGGTGTAGTGTGGATCGGGTGGCAGACCAAGGCGGGAGCCTTGGAGGTCCGATCCCCGGACAAGGAAACTGGTTTTTGGGACATTGAATGTCACCTGGCTGGCAGGGAGGGAGCAGGAGCTTGTGGCAGAGGTTGAGCGTTACCGGCTAGATATAGTCGGACTCACCTCGGCACATAGCATTGGCTCTAGAACCCAAGTCCTTGAGAGGGGTTGGACACTCTCCTTTGCTGGAGTTACTCTGGGTGAGAGGCGGAGGGCTGGGGTTGGCTTTTTGTTAGCCCCAAGACTCTCTTCCTGTGTGTTGGGGTTTACCCCGGGGGACGAGAGGGTAGCTTCCCTGCGCCTTCGGGTCAGGGAACGTGTCCTGACTGTTGTTTGTGCTTATGGGCCAAATATCAGTTCAGAGGACCCACCCCTTTTGGAGTCCCTGGGACAAGTGCTAGATAGTGCTCCATCAGGGACTCCATTGTCCTGCTGGGGGACTTCAACGCTCACGTGGGAAATGACAGCTTGACCTGGAGGGGTGTGATTGGGAGAAACGGCCCGCCTGATCTGAACTTGAGTGGTGTTTCGTTATTGGACTTCTGTGCAAGCCGCAGTTTGGCCATAATGAACACCAGGTTCGAACATAAGGATGCCCATCGGTACACTTGGTACCAGGGCAGCCTAGGTTGCAGGCCGATGATAGACTTTGTAGTCGTGTCATCTGACCTGCGGCCGTATGTTTTGGAAACCCGAGTGAAGAGAGGAGCCGAGCTGTCAACTGATCACAACCTGGTGGTGAGGTGGATCCGATGGCATGGGAAGATGCCACATAGACCTGGCAGACCCAATCGCATAGTGAGGGTCTGCTGTGAATGCCTGGCAGAAGAACCTGTCAAGACGGTCTTCAACTCCCACCTCCGGCAGAACTTTGACCGTGTCCCGAGAGCAGTAGGGGGACATTGACTCCGAGTGGGCCACCAGTTGGTGGATACCAGAGGTTCGAGGAGCCGTCAGGCTGAAGAAGGAGGCCTACAGTGCGTGGCTGGTCTGTGGGTCTCTGGAGGCAGCTGACAGGTACCGGATAGCCAAGTGGGGTGCATCAGTGGCAGTTGCTGAGGCAAAATCTCGGGCGTGGGAGGAGTTTGGTGAGGCCATGGAGAAAGACTATCGATCGGCACCAAAGAGGTTCTGGCAAACGGTCCGGCGCCTCAGGAGAGGAAGGCAGCAAGTCGCTCACACTGTTTACAGTGGGGATGGGGAGCTGCTGACGTCAACTGGGGCTATAGTCGGACAGTGGAAGGAATACTTTGAGGAGGTCCTCAATCCCACCTATGGGCATTCCGAGGAGGAACCAGAGCCGGGAGACCTGGGGATGGACTGTCCAATCTCGGGGGCAGAAGTTGCTGAGGTAGTCAAACAACTACACAGCAGCTGAGCCCCGGGAGTGGATGAGATTCGTCCTGGGTATCTCAAGGCTATGTATGTTGTAGGGCTGCCGTGGTTGACACGTCTCTGCAACATTGCGTGGTCATCGGGGGCAGTTCCTGTGGAGTAGCAGCCCGGGGTGGTGGTCCCCATCTTTAAGAAGGGTGACCTGAGGGTGTGTTCCAACTATAGGGGGATCACACTCCTGTAAAGTTCTACTCCAAGGTACTGGAGAGGAGGGTCCGATCGATAGTTGAATCTCAGATTGAGGAGGAGCAATGTGGTTTCGTCCTGGCCATGGAACTGTGGACAAGCTCTATACCATTGCAAGGGTGATGGAGGGGGCATGGGAGTTTGCTCAACCAATCCACATGTGCTTTGTGGATTTGGAGAAGGCTTATGACTGTGTCCCCAGGGGCACCCTGTGGGGGACGCTCCAGGAGTATGGGGTGGGTGACTTTCTGTTAAGGGCCATTCAGTCCCTTTACCAGAGGAGCGTGAGTTTGGTCCGCATAGCCGGTAGTAAGTCGGACCAGTTCCCGGTGAGGGTTGGACTCTGCCAGGGCTGCCCTTTGTCACCAGTTCTGTTCATTACCTTTATGGACAGAATTTCTAGGCGCAGCCGTGGTGTGGAGTGTGTTGAGTTTGGTGGCAGGAGAATCTCGTCTCTGCTTTTTGCGGATGATGAGGTTCTCCTAGCTTCATCCAGCTCTGACCTTCAGCTCTTGCTGGGTAGGTTCGCAGCCGAGTGTGAAGCGGCTGGGATGAGGATCAGCACCTCCAAATCTGAGACCATGGTTCTCGACCGGAAAAGGGTGGCTTGCCAACCAAGTATCTCAGGGTCTTGTTCACGAATGAGGGTAGGAGGGATCAGGAGATCGACAGGCGGATTGGTTCAGCATCTGCAGTGATGCGGACGCTGAGCCGATCTGTCGTGGTGAAGAGGGAGCTGAGCCAGAAAGCCAGGCTTTCGATTTACCGGCCGATCTACGCCCCAATCCTCACCTATGGTCATGAGCTTTGGGTAATGACCAAAAGAACGAGATCGCGGATACAACCGGCTGAAATGAGTTTCCTCCGTAGGGTGGCCAGACTCAGTCTTAGAGTGAGGAGTTCGGACATTCGGGAGGGACTTGGAGTAGAACCGCTGCTCCTCCGGATCGAAAGGAGTCAGTTGAAGTGGTTTGGGCATCTGGCCAGGATGCCTCCTGGACGCCTCCCTGGGGAGGTGTTTCGGGCATATCCTGCCAGCAGGAGGGTCGACCCAGGACACGTTTGACAGGTTACATCTCCAATCTGGTCCAGGAATGCCTTGGGGTCCTGCCGGAGGAGCTGGTGGAGGTGGCCGGGGAGAGGACGGTCTGGAGCTCCCTTGTTGGGATGCTGCCGCCGCGACCCGGACCCGGATAAGCGGAGGAAGTAAAACAAACATATAACCTGCAGTACGTTGGTTCTGTTCGGTTTAAAGAAAGGCAGCAGGGAAAACTACAGAGAATTTACATTTTTAAGACATATCTAATCATTATTAGGCTTAAGTTGAATAAACAAACGCACATTGAAAACACTTCAATGCTATTTTGTTAAAAAGCCAGTTTTTTAAAACGTTTTACCCTCATTTGATGCAAAATAAGAAGTTTTAAGGTCCAATTAACATTAGAAAATGTCCTGCTGCATTCAACATTTTTAATGCATTTGGTTTATATTAATTACCTACACAATAATACTCTGTAGAAATGTGTTGTGTACTTTTTACCAGTTCACTAACCAGTTCATTCTGTAGCTTAAAACATACATGAAAGTTAACATGTAAGTCCTGAAAGCTTCTAGAATAAACAAAATTACTTAACCTGAAAACATTTGTGAACAAACGTTGGTGATGGACGTGAAGCCGCTGTAGCTCCTTAAATATTCCTGCTCGATTTTCGCTAGCTTTAGCATTTTTCCTTTGCATGTAGCTACCGCCACGGCTGTGATGGGACCTATGGGCCACAAAGCCACTAGGTTCCGGTCTTAGCAGTCGAGCAAGGACCCAGCCTTACTAGACCGGCGAGGACCCGCACTCATAAGCATCCTGCCCACGGATTCAGACACACGAGCACCGTGTCCATACTTTGTGAGTGATTGCTTTTGTCTGACTGAACTAGCAGCCAATGACACACTGGCTCCACCCCGTTGGTCTTGACTGACAGACTGAGACATTCTGCTGTAAAGTCTCATTATGAAATAAATCAGCCATGGGAAAAAACACTATTATGAAATAAAAGCTGTCTTTGCTAAAAAGACGTTATGTAATAAAACTGAATGAATTAAATAAAATGGCTCAATATTAATTAGTATTATCATGAAAAAAAGACTTGAAAAAACATATTAATGAAGACATTTTACAAGAAGAATGAAAAATATTTCATAATATTGAGCTTAGATTTTACATAACATTCTGTTATTTCATCATTTCATTGTCAGATTACATGGTTGACTAGTATTTCTTCATGTAGATATTTATTTCATAAGGTCTTATTTATTTATTGAATTTTGAATACTTTTGAGTTCCTTATAGGTTGGCATAAGGGACTTCATTCAGAAACATAAGAACAAAGAAGCACAATGATGGCCGACACCAGCCCTCTAACGGGCACCATGGAGTGTGCTGTTTGGATGTTTGCCTTGCTGCTGCTGCTGCTGGATTCCTTTGAGGAATGTTTGTGTTATGAAGCAGATCGGAGCATATCAGGTCATACTTGAGTGACTTATTTTTGAAAGCATTTCGCTGTACTGCCAGCTGTGGTCAGTTTCCATCACTGATGATATTAATGAGCAGTCTTGGGGTTACACTTTAGGAGAAATAACACCTTTTTGACATGAAAACCAGAGAATGTTGACTATGTTCACATCACATTCACAGTATGGTATGACATAGGGGCCCAAGAGGTGTTTCTCTGCATTTAAAAAATTTCAATGCAGCAGTACTTTATGATTATACACCCAATTTTGAGTAAAGCATTTAACTCTGGGATGATATACCTGACTACATGTTTGCATCTGTGGGTATTGACAGCATTATTTAGCTGGTTTGGGCTGATTTTCACTGTGTATCTATCTTTACAGGCACGTATTACAGCTGCAGCTATACTGCAGTCTTCAGCATTTTTACTGTGGCCAACAAACTGTCTGTTTTAAAGTTGCATTATGTGCACAAATAATTAAAAGCAAGCTGCACCACTGTGTCACAACTACTTATTAAGTAACTTAGGTGGTGAATGTAACGTGTCTTTAACATCTCTAATGTTTCATGTTCTAACAGCTATTGTAATCATTTAGTTTCAGTTGTAAAGTGTTTAGAAATGTTCAGGCATCTAGTCTGAAAATCACAGCTTGAGCAGAAGTTTCTGATGAGTTGCTGCACATTGTTAGCGTAGAATCTAGACCAGGGCTATTCAATTCCAGGCCTTGAGGGCCGGTATCCAGCCCGTTTTGGTTTTAATTCTGCTTCAACACACCTGATATCAATCAGAGGGTGATTAACAGGCTTCTGCAGACCCTGATGAGCTGCTGCACAGGTGATTCAACCACTGAACCAAGTGTGTGGGACCAGAGAAACCACTAAAACATGCTGGATAACGGCTCTCGAGGCCTGGAATTGAATAGCCCAGATGTAGACCGTCAGTTACTGAAGCAAAAAGATTTTGCTTTTCATGTTGGTCTATTTGGAACTTCCACAGCCCTGCCTAGTATTGTGGTGGGCCAATTACAGCCAATGGACAAGACTGCTGGCTTAGCACTGAAATAGCTTAGTTCACTGGCGTTTGCCACAACAAACACAACTTCCACGTCCCAAAATCTCAGCACAGAGAATTCAGGTGTTACAAGCATCAGCTGCAGATCTAAGACAAGGTGTGTGGTCTAGAGTTTAAATGAGTTTAAACTCCAGCTATGCTAACGGAGACTGAGATTTAGCTGCTACCGCTAAAGACCAATAAGTGTTTTTTCTTTGTTTTTCATTCATGCTATATTGCAAGTCAGCATGAGGCAAAAATGTTAGCTTTTGTAGCGGTCACACTTTATAGCATGACAACTGCAAATTAATTATGACCAGTTAGATGTGATTATTCCAAGTAAATATGAAATATCAATCTGATTGATCTTTGAATGTTTAATCAGAAGAATAAAATTACTTTTACTTGTTCAGGGACCATAAACACACTTCGTATTAATTCAGACAGAGTCAAGTATATAGTTAAAAAGGAATTTTATTCTTTTCTAAACTAATGATTATACATGACAAGATATGAATGATGAGATGTGAAAGAGTAGATTTGCGGTGATGGAATGTGATGTGTAGGTGGCATGATGTAAGTTAGATATTTATCAGAATCTTTGTATCTGAAAGAAATTGTGAAATCTGGGTGTAAAAGAATGTGTTGTCTGCTATGAACTAGAGTTGATTATTAATAAAACAGCATCAGATGCAATCTGTTGTGTCTACAAACCGTGGCAGAGACCCCCAGCAGATCCGGACTGTCAGAAGTCGGGTGGACTTCATGGCCGAGGAAGCCAGTAGATTAACTTCGATGCGACCTGTCCAGACTTGAGATGTTTCCAGGTCAAAACAGTAGCTGGAATGCTTGTTTGCGTCCAAAGTGGAGGTGGCTCTTAGGGAGCCGTCTGGCTGTGTCAGCTTGCAGCGTGCAAACAGGTTTTGACTGTATGTCAAAAGAGATGACCCAAGGTTGCTGGTTCCGAATTGGCCGGTTCGGAACTCTGCTCGAAACTGAATTACTCGGGAAGTAAATCTAATTTTATTAAACCACATTGTTATGATTTCTGGCGTATTCTGACAAAGTTTCTGGTTATGTACCAACATCCCTTAGAAAGCCACTCCTTCCTTCAGATACACGTTTTCTAATTCTGTGAATAAAGAATCTTTAAACGTTATGTGAGGTGAACCTTTACCTTAATTTGTATCTTATGAAGATATGTATGAGTGTAGATGATGATTAACTTGTTAAATCAAACACATACTGATCATAAGATCTGCAATGAATCATTGTAAGTGTCATGACTGCCAATCTTTCAGCCTTCATGCAACACACCTGGTCCCCTCATCAAGCTCCAGCCAAGCCCTGTTTCCCTAGCAACCTCAGCCTGCACCTCATCAACTCCATTCATCTCACCTGCTCCCTCTGCTATATATTCACCAGCCAGCCACCAGTTCCCTGCCAGATTATTGAACACCCTTGCTAGTAAATCTTCCAGCCTTTTACCCTGCCTGATCTCAGCCTCCGGACCTCGTTTTCACTCCTGACCTCTGCCTTGAACTCTGCCTGCCACCACGACCCTCGCCTGTCTGCTACCTCGTCTCCAGCCTGTTCCCTGTACCTGCTTGTCCGATCTGGTTTTTGACTTACGCCTCCTCTCCAACTCTGTCTCCAGCCTCGCCCTCCTCTGGTAAACTCCACATCTAATAAAGACTTTATATCTACTTTTTACTGTGTTTGGCATCATCATGGGTCTTCCGAGTTCTGCTCGTGACAGTAAGAGCAACATTCATTTCAACTTAATTGATTTAAGCACATATTAGTCAAACATTTCATTAAAACCTCTTGTTCATTCACCACATATGATTATTTAACTTATGAGTTGTAAAAGTTCACTTTTTATTCATAGTGAGATATCCAGCAGTCTGAGATAAGGGAGGAAAGGGCTTTTGTGGGAGACCTTGGCAGTTTATTTAATTCTGCGTTGAAGAACAATAAGCGAGCAAAAGGTTGATTTGTGCGTCTGAATCCTCCAGCAGGCCTAACCTCGACTGTGCAGCTCTGGCGTGCATGAAAGTTTACTTGTCAATCTGATGGTGAAAATTTACCCTTTTGATTCATTACACTTATTTAAGAACCCCGTACATGTTTTTGATTTTCAGTTATATTTGTTTGGAACAGTTTTATCTTTATTGCAGAAAGAAAAAAACTCCTTCTTGTGATCAAATCTTATTTGATGGATATTTACCATTTATTCTGTGAGTAAAATAATCACCATTGTCAACTGGGAAACTGAACCTCTTCTCTCTATGTTTCAGGAATCAGCTTTAATTGACAGAATGGCCCAAGAAAATCCATCATTTTCAGCTGAACATGCACCATAGTTAACAGGCAGCAAATTAAAAGGAGATGAATGCAATAAATGTTAAAGCAGATATGCTGCTTATTTACTTGTTTTTCACAACTACTGATTTACTACAGTTTTACCATATTTTCAAAGCAAAGGAAATGAAGTTAAAGTTTCAGTCCTATAGTCATCATCACACAGTGGTGACCCATCCCAGTGGGGAGCGGTGAGCTGCGCTTGGGAACTATTTGGTGCTTTAACCAACCCCTTAAAGCCGAGTGTCAAGCAGGGAGTTATTGAGTCCCAGTTTTTAAGTCGTTGGTATGACCCGAGACCGGTTTTGAACCCTGATCTCCCACAGTAGTAGTGTCCCAAAGCGAACACTACCATTAGGCCACTGAGCTGGTTTTATAAAGACTTATCTATTAGTCGAGCAGTCAATAGATTACTGTGACAGATTATTCGATTATTAAAATAATTGATAGCTACAGCCCTATATGCCCCATTGACTGACATCCATAAGTACATTATGTTGTTTGTTGTCCAATAGTATGCAGAGACAGTTTGAAAGACAGCCATAGATCCTGTCCCTAGACTGAGAGCCACCAGTGGATCGTGGCCAGACTATATATTCATATATATAGGATGGCACACTGTAGGGCCAAAACTGGTATATCCCGTCTCGTCTCGTCTTCCTCCGCTTATCCGGGTCCGGGTCGCGGGGGCAGCATCCCAACTAGGGAGCTCCAGGCCGTCCTCTCCCCGGCCTTGTCCACCAGCTCCTCCGGCAGGACCCCAAGGCGTTCCCGGACCAGATTGGAGATGTAACCTCTCCAACGTGTCCTGGGTCGACCCGGGGGCCTTCTGCCGGCAGGACATGCCCGAAACACCTCCCCGGGGAGGCGTCCAGGAGGCATCCTGACCAGATGCCCAAACCACCTCAACTGGCTCCTTTCGATCCGGAGGAGCAGCGGTTCTACTCCGAGTCCCTCCCGAATGTCCGAGCTCCTCACCCTATCTCTAAGGCTGAGCCCGGCCACCCTACGGAGGAAACTCATTTCGGCCGCTTGTATCCGCGATCTCGTTCTTTCGGTCATTACCCAAAGCTCATGACCATAGGTGAGGATTGGGACGTAGATCGACCGGTAAATCGAGAGCCTGGCTTTCTGGCTCAGCTCCCTCTTCCCCACGACAGATCGGCTCAGCGTCCGCATCACTGCAGACGCCGAACCAATCCGCCTGTCGATCTCCCGATCCCTCCTACCCTCACTCGTGAACAAGACCCCGAGATACTTAAACTCCTCCACTTGAGGTAGGACCTCTCCCCCGACCCGGAGGTGGCAAGCCACCCTTTTCCGGTCGAGAACCATGGTCTCAGATTTGGAGGTGCTGATCCTCATCCCAGCCGCTTCACATTCGGCCGCGAACCTACCCAGCAAGAGCTGAAGGTCAGAGCTGGATGAAGCTAGGAGGACCACATCATCCGCAAAAAGCAGAGACGAGATTCTCCTGCCACCAAACTCGACACACTCCACACCACGGCTGCGTCTAGAAATTCTGTCCATAAAAGTGATGAACAGAACCGGTGACAAAGGGCAGCCCTGGCGGAGTCCAACCCTCACTGGGAACAGGTCCGACTTACTACCGGCTATGCGGACCAAACTCACGCTCCTCTGGTAAAGGGACTGAATGGCCCTTAACAGAAAGCCACCCACCCCATACTCCTGGAGCGTCCCCCACAGGGTGCCCCTGGGGACACGGTCATAAGCCTTCTCCAAATCCACAAAACACATGTGGATTGGTTGGGCAAACTCCCATGCCCCCTCCATCACCCTTGCAAGGGTATAGAGCTGGTCCACAGTTCCACGGCCAGGACGAAAACCACATTGCTCCTCCTCTATCTGAGATTCAACTATCGATCGGACCCTCCTCTCCAGTACCTTGGCGTAGACCTTTCCAGGGAGGCTGAGGAGTGTGATCCCCCTATAGTTGGAACACACCCTCAGGTCACCCTTCTTAAAGATGGGGACCACCACCCCGGTCTGCCACTCCCTAGGAACAGCCCCCGATGACCACGCAATGTTGTAGAGACGTGTCAACCATGACAGCCCTACAACATCCATAGCCTTGAGATACCCAGGACGAACCTCATCCGCCCCCGGGGCTCCGCCGCTGTGTAGTTGTTTGACTACCTCAGCAACTTCTGCCCCCGAGATCGGACAGTCCATCCCCAGGCCTCCCAGCTCTGGTTCCTCCTCGGAATGCGCATTGGTGGGATTGAGGAGCTCCTCAAAGTATTCCTTCCACCGTCCGACTATAGCCTCAGTTGACGTCAGCAGCTCCCCATCCCCACTGTAAACAGTGTGAGCGAGTTGCTGCCTTCCTCTCCTGAGGCGCCGGACAGTTTGCCAGAACCTCTTTGGAGCCGATCGATAGTCTTTCTCCATGGCCTCACCAAACTCCTCCCACGCCCGAGATTTTGCCTCGGCAACTGCCACTGCTGCACCCCGCTTGGCTATCCGGTACCTGTCTGCTGCCTCCGGAGACCCACAGACCAGCCACGCCCTGTAGGCCTCCTTCTTCAGCCTGACGGCTCCCCGAACCTCTGGTGTCCACCAGCGGGTACGGGGGTTGCCACCACGACTGGCACCGGCCACCTTACGGCCACAGCTAGCAACAGCCGCCTCGACAATCGCAGAGTGGAACAAGGCCCACTCGGACTCAATGTCCCCCACTGCTCTCGGGACGTGGTCAAAGCTCTGCCGGAGGTGGGAGTTGAAGACCGTCTTGACAGGTTCTTCTGCCAGGCGTTCCCAGCAGACCCTCACTATGCGTTTGGGTCTGCCAGGTCTACGCGGCATGTTCCCTTGCCATCTGATCCAACTCACCACCAGGTGGTGATCGGTTGACAGCTCCGCCCCTCTCTTCACTCGGGTGTCCAAAACATACGGCCGCAGGTCAGATGATACGACTACAAAATCTATCATCGACCTGTGACCTAGGCTGCCCTGGTACCAAGTGTACCGGTGGGCATCCTTATGTTCGAACATGGTGTTCGTTATGGCCAAACTGCGGCTTGCACAGAAGTCCAATAACAAAACACCGCTCGAGTTCAGATTAGGTGGGCCGTTCCTCCCAATCACACCCCTCCAGGTCAAGCTGTCATTGCCCACGTGAGCATTGAAGTCCCCCAGCAGGACAATGGAGTCCCCTGATGGAGCACTATCTAGCACTCGTCCCAGGGACTCCAAAAAGGGTGGGTACTCTGAACTGATATTTGGCCCATAAGCACAAACAACAGTCAGGACCCGTTCCCCGACCCGAAGGCGCAAGGAAGCTACCCTCTTGTCCCCCGGGGTAAACCCCAACACACAGGCAGAGAGTCTCGGAGCTAACAAAAAGCCAACCCCAGCCCTCCGCCTCTCACCCGGAGCAACTCCAGCAAAGTAGAGTGTCCAACCCCTCTCCAGGTCTCGGGTTCCAGAGCCAATGCAATGTGTCGAGGTGAGTCCGACTATATCTAGCCGGTACCGCTCAACCTCTGCCACAAGCTCCGGCTCCTTCCCCGCCAGCGAGGTGACGTTCCATGTCCCAAAAACTAGTTTTCTTGTCCGGGGATTGGACCGCCAAGGCTCCCGCCTTGGTCTGCCACCCGATTCGCATTGCACCGGACCCTTCATGTTCCTCCTGCGGGTGGTGGGTCCACAGTTGGACGAGCCCATGTATCCGGTTCGGGCTGGGCCCGGCCGGGCCCCATGGGCGAAAGCCCGGCCACCAGGCGCTCGCTCACGGGCCCCAACCCCAGGCCTGGCTCCAGGGTGGGACCCCGGTAACCCTCCGGGCCGGGTACTCCGACTCTTCATTTTAACCGCCATGAAAGATCCTTCGAACCGTTCTTTGTCTCACCCTTCACCTAAGACCAATTTGTCATGGGAGACCCTACCAGGGGCACTAAGTGCCCCAGACAACATAGCTCCTAGGATCATTAGGGCACTCAAACTCCTCCACCACGATAAGGTGACGGTTCAAGGAGGAATATGGTATATCCATTATTTATTTATTTATCCCCACGTGTTTAGAAAATTGACTTACTTAAAAAAATACTTCTGAGTGAACCGGGCTCAAGGAGGCATAAGAATGAAAACTATGGACTATCGGTGGCTGAATCCTGCAACAGTTGCTAATCAACACTACGGTTAGAATCCGAATGGGAAAAAACTTTTCGGTGACTAGATTCTGCTGTTTCATGACGCCACACTGCAGCTGGGGACAAGAGGAAAACGATTCATGTCAAACAGCTAAATATTCTCTAATTCTGCACACAGAGCCACCATGCGGCCACCGTGTCGCACTTCAACCCTCGTTGTCTTTGATTCTTTCCTTCATCGTGTGATTCCATCTGTCAGCTATGGCTCTTGGTCTCAGCACCTTCTTTTCTTCCTCTGCTTTCCTCTCACTTCATCTCTTCCTCTGTGTGTCAGAGTCGGCGAGGTGTAGATTCGCATGACTGCCTTTATAGGTCAGTGTACACACACTGAGGGCCCCAACATGAGTGCGCATCTGTGTGAGAAATGTAGACGCTACTGTGTTCTGTCACTCGTCCGCCGATATCGGAGAGCCATGGCGACAGAAAAATGTACTTCCTCACTACCGCAGGTGTGTGTATGTGTGTGTGTGTGTGAAGCAAGTGTAAAAGTATTTCTCATCTCACAGCTATCTAACACTTGCAGTGAAACTTTCACAAACTTGGGAATGCCCTTCTGGTTCAGAAGTGACTTACCTGTGGCAGCTGATCTAAACTTGAGAATAAATGAAAGAAAATGACTGAAAGAGGAAGAATAAATACTGGAGTGCTACTTTACCTCAAACATGAGCTGTATTTATGCCCAGCCACATAAATACTGACAAATGTGATCAAATTGATTATAGGTTCTTTTTTTATTTCTAAGCAGAATTCCACCAGTTTTAGTCTAAAGGCCAGTTCACAAGGCGGGATATTTTTGACCTGTTTTGCCCCTTCGATTACCGTAATGGCTCTAAAGATAATCTAATCAGATTATCCTACCTTGGTCGTATGATACATGTGCTTTGGTACGCCAAGAAGGACGTCTGGACCATTTTGATCACAAATCCGGGCTTTCAAACATTCTTGGATTGTGTTTGTCTGATTTTCAGGCACAAACAACCATGCTGCCTGTTGAATGTGACTTCTAGCCAATCAGAAAGTGGAAACACGCTGCATGCTCCTCCTCCGCCATTTTTGTTTACTTATGTCACGTTTTATCTTGCAAGACTTCCTGTTTGAACAGGGAATGTTTGTGACTGAAAGTTGTTCCTGCAGGACCAAAACTGGTATCACTTCTAGCCTCCACAACGACCAGTTGATTAGTCTGAAGGAGAAAGTGCTTCTCAGATGGTTTGGATTATTTTCTGCAGAAGGATTTTGCCATAAATGGTCCAGGAACAAGAACAGCACTGTTGTTTTGTTCTACATGTGTCGACAGGTGCTTTAGATGAAAAAACGAATGCTAATCAAGTAAGTGTGGTGAGCAGAGCCTAGGTTTGCTCTAACTGGCTTTCAAGATTTTATACTCAGCTAGAAAAGTTAGCACATTCCTGAGAAAGTTGTAAAGGCGATGACACTTAACATCATCTCCGACTCACTGAGTCTTTGCTTCTCTGCAGGCAACAATCAATCAAACTTGTTTGGTGTGTGTGTGTGTGTGTGTGTGTGTGTGTGTGTGTACATGAGTTAGAACTGTGTGATGATCGTGATTGCTTCCTGAGAAATCTACCATTTATCTGCGTCAATCTGACAGGACATCTTCATCATCTTCCCTCCACTTGCTGTCAGATGGCTGCTAAACACCGCAAGGTGTAAAACGATTGATATAAGAAACTATTCCATATGGGAAGTGGTTGCCAAAATGTTTTAAATTCCAACTCTCAAATTAACATAATTAGGGATTTGTGGGCCCACTAGTAAACCTGTTTTAGCAAATCTACAGAACAAGTTAGGTTTTGAAAGCAAACACGGTTATGGAACACTCGCCCCTTCCCTTGGTTATCTTCTGAGGTGAAGGTGCTTCTGTTGGAACCTGATACCCGCCATGCCAGAGGAAACAAGATAGCTCTAAACACCAGTCGCTGTATGCTCGATCCAAACATCTTTTGTTTTTCAGGACTTAAAATGGTGTTTTCCCTAAAGCTGAAGTGGTAGCAGCCGGCTGTTTCTCCTTCTCTCATATTTAAGGTTTTAAGACAAATGTGAGAGAACCACACATAATGTTTTACCTCCAGAATATATTTATAGCTTTATTATGTTAGAACAATATTAAGAGGCATGTTTAATTTTCTAATTTGCTTTTGTAGCTTTGAGTGCTTTGTAACAAATATGTCTTCTCTGTCGCCATAATGCCACCTCTCTCCCCTCCAGCGTCACACAATCAGACAAACATTTGTCATCTCAGCCCAACCTGCTCTTTGGATTAATCCTTCATGCTCTGCTCCTTTTGACTTCATTAAACTCCCACTAACTAATCCAGTCAGTTTCCTGTCTGAATCTTTATCCACCTTCGCTCTAACAGTTTTTGTGTGAAGTGGGTCATGAGCTTAACTACACACTCTTTATTCTAGCTTATTATGACAGAAATTATTAGAAATTAAAAAAAAAAACGAATAAAGACGACTGAAAAACAAAGAGCATATGTTGTGAATCCTTTAAAAACACCAGATTTGAATTATAGCACAAACCTCCGGTTGGATTTTAATTCACCTTCACATTTACACCTGATTAGCATCTGATGACATCCCTATCCAAGATGGCCACCAAAGTTAATCATCATCAACAAACGGAACAAATGACAACTCAGTCAATTTTACACAAATGCAGCTAAAACTATTAAAAGTTGATAGTTTTAGGAGGATATTTGAGTAAAGCTCTGACATGAAGGAGGATGGAAAGTCTGCTTTGATCTTTAATGATCTAATTGCAGTTTCACATCTGGGCCAGCGCGGACCAGGCTGGGTGGCGTCGGTCCGGGTTCCACACTGGTAAGAGTTGTTCAAACACACCTCTCATTAAAGGTAAATCTCTGAGCATGTGGGCGGGGCAAATGATGTGCAGAAAAGTCTGTGTTGTCTCCCTTAAACGATGGCCATGCAGCTCAAGGCACGGCAGTGCTGTCTCTCTCTCTCTCTCTCTCTCTCTCTCTCTCTCTCTCTCTGTGTGTGTGTGTGTGCGCGCGCGTGTGTGTGTGTGTGTGTGTGCGCGCGCGTCCGTGTCCACTGACCTGAGGCAGTGACCTCAATTTGGAGCACACGATTGACAAGACTCTGATCTGACAGTGACAGAAATGACCTCATCCATCACACACACACACACACACACACACACACACACACACACACACACACACACACACACACACACACACACACACACACACACACACACGCTATGCCTGACTCACCTCAGGAGCTATGTAGTCTGGAGTGCCACAGAAGGTTCGCGTGGTCACTCCGTCCACCATGTTCTCTTTACACATGCCAAAGTCAGCGATCTTAATGTGACCCTCACAGTCCAACATCACGTTGTCCAACTTCAGGTCCCTGAGAGGAAACGGGGACAATCAGAACTGTTTTATTGTTGTCACTGTGCTGGTTTCTACTCTTATTCATTTTTACTTGATTTCACTCTCATTACGTTTCATTAATAACACCAGAAGCAGTTGGACCAGGCAAACCTCTCATGATTTAAAGAAAGTGTACATGTGTTGCTAGAGTTGATAAAAACAGCAGTGATTGATTAATTAATTAGGAAATGGAAAAAAAAGATATAATCAGACCAAAGGCTTCATTCCACACAACCTTTCCTGTAAAGTAGCAGAGATTTAGAATGATTTTAGGCACGGCACCTTTATTTATATAGAATATTTCATACAAAGAAGCAATTCAATGTGCCTTCCAGTTGCAAGATCAGCTAAAACAATAAAATCAACATAAAAGAGATTGTAAAACTCTATTTAAAAATGCACCAATTTAACAATGTAACAACAAGATAAAAAGGCAAAGTAAAAGGGTGAGCTGTTACAGTGCAGAAGGTGCAGCACAAGAAATAATCATTCAAAGCCTTCTGACTACATGAAAGCTTTCCATTTTCATTTAAAAGTTCCTAGAGATGGGGCCGATTTGAGGTCATAAGAAAGCTGGCTCCATCTGTGTGCAGCTTCACCCTGTTTGGTTCTGACCCGGGGTTCTACCAGCTGACTGCTTCCTAAGGATCTCAGAGCCCTGCTGGGCGTATATACAGGAAGGAGATCTGACATGTATTCTGGCTCCACGCCACTGAGTGATGTATAAACTAGTAGAAGTACTTTGAAATTGATTCTGCAGTTTACAGGAGTAAAATCCTTGGTTCTCTTTGAGTTTAGCGTTTTAGTTCTTGTTAGTTTTGTTTTTATAATTAGTTTTGATCAGATTGTTTGTGGGCCACATATCTCATCTTTAACATGATTGTGGTGGTACATTTGCAGTTTTTTTATTTTTGCTTTTAACCTGCAGCACATGTCTTAGAAAGAGATAATAATTCAGAAAAAGATGAAATTTCAGCTATTTCTCAGATAAGCCTCATGCATGCAGAGATTTTAACTCGAGCTCTGAAGAAAATGTTAATGCTAATATGGCAGAGTTTTTGATTTCTACTTTAAAACCAGGCACTAGGTTTGTTGGACGGTGTGCAGTGAGTTTAACCAGGAAACACTCACCTATAAATGACTCCTTTAAGGTGCAGGAAGAAGAGGCCGACAGCGATCTCTGCTGCATAGAATCTGCAATAAAATAAAATTAGATTTTTACAGATTAATGACATCAAATAAAACAATCTCCAAAAAAGACCAAAACATTTGACTTGTCAGCTGTTTACACGATAAGCCTGTTTGTCTTACACTGCTTGGGGTTCCTTGAACTTGCCCACTTGTTGGATGTGATACATTAGATCTCCTCCATTCACATACTCCATGACAAAATACAGGCGGTCCTGTGATCACACAGAGAAAACAGTTTGTCGCTGTTCCGTTATAACGCCTAGCTGCTCCGTCTTTCTCGTCACTCTTTTCATGACAAGGTGACTTAAATCGCCCACAACAAAACCAGTTTGTGGAAAAGGAAACACACGCAACACAAGCTGCCATCAGAAAACATTCCCTTTGTTTTAAAATGCCGATGTCTTATTGCTCCCGACAGATTTTGGGCCGACCTCTGAGGGTTTCTGATTGTCCCCTATGAACAAAACAAACACCACTATAACAGATAAAAACTAACAACAAAGTTGGGCCTTTACTAACTCTCATACTCTGATGTTTGAGCATTCTGACCCACAATGCACTGCAGTGCACCCCAATTTCCTTACATAATTATTTGGTTTTTATTTAATAATCAGTCATTGAAAAGATTTATATTTACATTCTCCAATCCAATCCAATTGTATTTATAAAGCACATTCACAAGGCATTACAACCAAACAAGGCGCTGTACACTAAAAATGTTGGTTAATTAAACCGGCGTTATACAAACATGTCGAACACGGATAAAAGATAAAAAGGAAATACAACAAAATTCCCAAAAATAACAGCTAAAAATCATTAAGACACAGGGTGAAGTAAAAATAGGAAAAAACATTTTACAAAGAACCTCAATAATACGGAAGTCGATAATTGTGGAGTCAGTTTATAAACAGTGCAGATGTCAGTGAGGGTCATAATTATGTGGTATAAGCTAGGTTGAAGTAGTGAGTTTTCAGGCGTGATTTAAAAATGCTAGCTGTTGGTGCTAGCCTCACTAGCAGTGGTAATGCGTTCCACAGCTTGGGTGCACAGACAGAGAAAGCCCTCTCTCCACGGCTTTTTAAACGTGCATTGGGAACAGCTAGGAGGAGCTTATCTTCAGACCTGAGAGCTGGCGGCGGGTTGTAGTAATGGACAAGTTCACACAGATATGGAGGAGCTTGATGGTTCAAGGATTTGTAAGTGAGAAGCATAATTTTGAAGTTTATCCTGAACTGCACGGGCAACCAGTGGAGAGATTTCAGAATTGGAGAAATGTGTTGTCTTCTGTCAGCTCCAGTCAGCAACCTAGCTGCTGAATTCTGGACCAGCTGAAGTCTAGAAAGAGCTGCTTTACTGATGCCGTATAAGCAGGAGTTAGAGTAATCCAGCCTTGAGGTGATAAAAGTGTGGACCACCGACTTCAGAAGACGGACACTCAGGATGTGCTTTAGTTTTGAGATGCGTCTTAGGTGGTAAAAACATGATTTAACTGTGTTATTGACCTGGGCATCCATCTTCAGAGCCTGGTCCATTTTTACTCCAAGGTTGGAGATTGCAGAGGATACATTAGGTGAGAGATAGTTGAGGTCAGGTTGTTGAGTCGCCGTGGTACTGTTAGGACTGAAAACGATTAAGTCAGTTTTGGAGTCATTGAGATGGAGGAAGTTGTCAGCTAGCCATTGCTTGACCTCAAGGATACAATCAGACAGAACTTTCGTTGACTGAGTTGGCTTAAATGAAAAGTAGATTTGACAGTCGTCAGCGTAAATCTACTAAATCATTCTGTTCAAAAGGATGCTATGATTTGTTAAAGATGTGGGAAAACTCATCTAATTAATACATTTGCAGTAGTCTCTAGTAGGAATGAATGCCTTGTTAGTCGAACCTGGAGGGGGAACTATACCGGTGCACCATTTCCAGGATCTAGAAGTGAGCCACATCACAGCTGTTGGAGTCTTTTTTCCTGATATTTGAACATCTCGCCCCTGACTGGATAACAGCAATGTGACTCTGCCACTGACTTGCAACATGGATGCTTCATCTCCACAAATAACAGGAGGAGTTCTGCCATGTGGTGAAGTTGCTAATGCTAACAGTTAGCTTCATCTAGCTGAGAGGTTATCTGCTGATTCCTGGACATTAAAACAACAGCATCCTTCCCTGTCATGAGTCAAGATGGGCGAGTCCATGACGTAGATCTGTGAGGATTTTAAAATCCTAGACTTTCACTGTTTTTTTTTTCTATTGCACATCTGGTGGAAAGTCTCGGCGATTCTGCGTCTGCTGGTGTTAAAATCGTCTCATCAGTGCCCTCTTGTCAGACTCAGAACAGCATGCATACCAGACTTTTATGGATAAAATAAAGGACATCAATGAGACTTTTAAATCTTGCTGTGTTCATGGTCCATGTAAGGTCAGAGGTCAGGAGTTTTCACCAGCTAGCTCATTAAATAAAGAAATAATCCATTAATGCATGCAAACCTGCAGGCCCTGTGTTAATTATGCCAAAAGGTAATTTATAAATGAACAAATGAACATAGCGAGCTAAAATGCACTCCCTCACCTACCTTGGTTTATTAACAGGAGCCTGCTCGTTTTCCTGCATCCTTTGTTTTTTAATTGAACCTGTCACATTCTCCTCTACTGCCCTCTACAATTTATGACTAAGCAGTCTGGCCAAAAGGCCCTTTCTGAATTAATGTGACCCGACCTAACATAAAGAAGCATGTCTGGATGAGTGTCCAGAGGCGTGTTTTACCCACCACAGTCTGGAAGCACGAGTGGAGCTGTGTGAGGAACGGGGGCTTGTCCTGTTGGGCCAGGACTCTCTTCTCAACCATGGTGCATTCAACATCATCATCCTGGATCACCACATCCTTCTTTAGGATTTTTATGGCGTAAAGCTCTTCTGTGGTCTTCATCTCGGCCAGCATAACCTTCACAGACACCGAAGAGAACAGAGAAGTTGGACATTTGCTGTATAATCACCTTATAACGTTTATTTTTGACCTTTCAGACCTTGCCAAAGCTGCCTTTTCCCAGTACGGCTAGAAAGTTGAAATCGCTGAGTTTGACTTGGTCCAGGTTGTTGGACGAGAGGTTAGTGGAACGGCCGTTGTCCGTCTCTGAGATCACCTTCTTCCCAGGGCCCAGTTTGGCTTTCTGCACTCCGAAAACAAAAGAGAAATTGTCAAAAGAACAATTATCTTCAAAATTAGAGATTATGAAAATGGTAAACCGGCATGGCTGATTTCTGAAATGAAGGGAACTTACATATGACTAATTTATAAATACACAGAAAAATATCTGAACTTAACTCTTAAAAAACACATTATCTCACTCACTCAGACTACTTATTTAGTCATTTATAAACACAAACTACTGGTCAATCAGTGGAGTTCCTCATTAATGGGATGAGATGGGAAAAGCTGATGATGCACTGATATAATAACAATCAAACCAGCACAGTTCACTGTTGCAATAAATAGTCAGAAATGAAACGTAACTTTTAAAGCAGAAAAGCTGATAATGGAGGACACAATATAAAAGCAACTAAATTAAAAAGAGAGAGAGAGAGAGATTTACTTGAAACATAAACACTATTAATGTTTTTGTTTAAAGGAGTGGTTCACTCATTTATCAATACATTTGCAGTGGTCTTTAGTAGGCATGAATGCCTTGTAAATCGTACTCTGGGGGAAAAAATATACTGGTGCACCATATCCAGGAACTAGAAGTTACCCACATCACAGCTGAACTCCAGACAGCAGGCTATGGACTCTTATTTCCTGATGTTTGGACATCTCGCATCTGACTGGATGACAGCAACACGACTACCACTGACTTGCAACAGGGATGTTTTATTTCCACAAATGACACAAGCCTGGAAGAGCACCTGTGTGTGGTGGAGTTGCTAATGCTAACATTAGCTTCTACTAGGCCAAGATGTTCTCTGCTGTTTCCTGAATGCTAACGGTGCGTTCCAATTGTCCTCGGAACTCGTTTTTCTGAGATAAGTTAGCCGGAAATGAAGCAACAAACACAGAATTCCGACCTGCAAGCTTGTAGGTTTCAGATGACCCTGAGATCCCAAATTTAAAAATGGCTGCGCCTACTGCTACCAGGAAGTATTTATCGCCTTTATTTTTCTCTCATTTATATGTTCTGTTTTCTTTTATTTGATATTTAACAGGGCTGGTAAGTTGTTTATTGTTGTTATCAATAGTAGTGTTGTTGAATAATTTAACATTGCCACCAAAATTGACCAGTGTTTATGGTTTTTACTCTTCCTGGCGTTTATACTTTTACATTTTATTTGTAATGTTTTTCTGGTTGTATGTGGCAACTGTTGAAGTGCGTGTGTGTCACTTTTATTTAGATGCGGAGAATACTTGGTTATATAATTATTTTGGTTTAGTACTCAACACCACTGGTGGCATCCAATTTTTCTGAGCTGGAAGCTGGAGCGCAAAACAAGCCCGTTACGTCATTTCCTGCTCAGAAATTCAGAGTTCCAAGGACAACTGGAATGCACCATAACACAACAACAGCCTTCCCCGTCAAGATGGGTGAGTCCATGAATGCTGAGAATGAACACAATTTTATCTGTAATATATAATTAAACACATATGCGAAATATTACACGAAACGAGTCACATTAAAACTCATCCTGCACTTTAGTATAACCAAAATCTATAAAGATTTCAGTTATGACCCTAATTTTATGTTTTCTGCAAATAATAACTTGTGCAACATAACGTCTTGGAGAAAATTTTAAATTAAACATTAAATATATTAATGCATCAAAACTTTCAACAGTCTTTAAAAAATGTTTGATCAAAAATCAGCCTAATTGGAAAATAGCTTGACTGGATCGGGGGTTAATTTCATCATAAATAATATGATAAATTACGGGTTTTGGGTTGTAACTGGTGAACATAACAGAAATAAAGCTTTAGGGATTAATAAAGAGAAGCTGTTTGGACAGAATGATCAGAGATTTGTTCTTTAAGTAAACTTTTTCCAAAGTCATTTTTTGTCCCCTGCCCTTTTCACCGTCCAAAAACAATATTACGCTACATTAAATAGACACTGGTTGAGCAGTAGGACCCCCCCCCCCCCCCCCCCCCCCCCCCAAGTCATCATGCCGGTTGCGCCAGTGCTCGGCAGCCTCGCCTCTGTCAGTGCGCCCCAGGTCAGCTGTGGCTACATCGTAGCTCATTCCCACCAGCGTGTGAATGGGTGTGTGAATGGGTGAATGACTGATGTTGTTGTAAAGTGCTTGGGGGGGGGGGGGGGGGGGGGGGGTCCAGGTCTCTAGAAGACGCTATATCAAACACAGGCCATTTATTTTGGCAGTTTACAGCATCTTATTTAAAATTGAATAAATGCAGCCCAAAACCGTAACTATTTATCCGTCTTCAGTTTAAAACGCTGCTCTACACTGATTTTGAATCATCAACTAGACTTTCTGACTGTGAAGCTCCTATAGCGCTCGAGTGGGTTGATGGGGGCGATGTCGATCACTGCCTTAGTGCCGCTCTCTCGGTCTGCCTTAAATCAACAAATAGTTCCCGAGCGCGGCCGTGTCTGCAGCTCACCGCTCCACAACAGGGTGTGTGACAACTATGGGAGTTTAATCTTTAATCTTAAAGCACATTTTTCAAACAGGAAGTGTGGGTGAAGTAAGACTCCACCCAAGGTGTAATTTGCCCCTAAACTCCTTCTTAAGGTTGGTTTATGCTTGACGCGTCCGCGAGGTCCGCACGGCTCCGCGCGGAAAAGTTGCGTCATTTTAACAACCACGCCCCTCTGCCGCGCCTCCGCACGGCCCAGAATTTCCGCAACGCGCACCTCGGAAAATTTCTAACCACGTGGACGGACGGACGCTGAAAAACATGGCGGACCGGCAAGAACTAGTATGGCAGAGGTTCGTAAATACAGACATTTGTATGATTCAGCTCTCAGAGATCACCGTGATCAACATGTTGTTAATAATTCTTGGAGATAAATAGCTCGCACTGTCGGAAAAGACGAGGACGCTGTTAAAAATGCTGGAATGCCATGTTGTAAACAACAGTAATTTTTACTTCTACTATGGTGTAGTGTTGGATGCATGCCATAGAGCTCCATGCTGCCCCCTACAGTTTGGGAGAATATTGGCTCACCGCAGAGACGAGCCGCATGAACCATAAACGCTGCGAGTTGTGAAGCGCGTTCCAGCCGCGAGCCGCATCACCGCGCGGAAAGTGAATGCGTCAAGCATAAACCAAGCTTAACATCTCTGACCCACCGGAACTTTGAGGTCTTCTCAGGCCCTTTTAATGGTACCTAGAACCCGTGGTATCAGGGCCTTTTCAGTGGCTGGTCTTGGGGCAGCAATAGCCATAGTAATCGGAAGGTTGCGAGTTTGATCCCAGCTTTCAGCAGAGAATTCTACTGTTGTGTCCTTGGGCAAGACACTTAACCCACGTTGCCTGCTGGTGGTGGTCCGAGGGACTGATGGCACCAGTGCTTGAAAGTCTCGCCTCAGGGCAGCTGTAGCTGCATCATAGCTCATCATCACCAGCATGTGAATGTGTGGATGGATGAATGATACACTGTAGTGTAAAGCGCTTTGGAGTCCTCTGACCTTGAAAGACACTAAGTGCAGGTAATTTATCATTTATTCTGCCTGATCAGACCAAAATAAATATGTGCTTTTTAATCTATATTAATAAGTATTTATTTTAATGTTGGCTCAGTCTGGTTTTCTTTGTTTATTTGCATGTTTTACAACCATCTCCCCCAGAGAACTCATCATGCTTTCATCAGAAACAAGCATTTCTTCCAAACTCCAACCAAACCACCCCAATGATGTAAACAAACACAAATAATCTGAGGCTGAAGAAACCAAACAAGCAGTTCTTGTTTTTAATTCTGACTCCAGCTGCAGGGAGGATTTCTGGTTGTTTCATTCAGTTATGAAGTCAAGGGCGCCACCCTGTGGCGTCTGTGCCTGCATGCGGATCCAATGCAAACAAACCCCTGATGTTATCCAGGAAGACGTTTTCTCCATGCTGCATCATGCTCAAACTTTCAGCAGGACCAATGCTTTAAGAAGCTTGATTTTTTTAAGGGACATTGCCATTTGCTTAAAATACACACATTTGTGGCAATCTGCATGGCACACAACGAGCAAGAATGCACAGCAAATTCTGTCTGTTGGTACGAAAACACACCCAGCAGCGCCATCATTGCTTGTTTTTAGTTTAAGCAGTTGTTACAGAAAAAACTCAGACTTTAGCCTCATCAAGTTTGTTATCAGACCATCACCTCATCTAGATGAGGAAACATTTCTGGGAAGTCCTCCTGGACATGGAAGATGGTAATTATTTGTATATATTTTATAAGGAAATTCAAACCCATTTCTAATTCTACCAACATTATAGTCCTAAAAGACTATTCAACTTTTTTTTCTTTTTTTTTTGTTTCAACTAAATTCTGCAACAACAGAAGTACAGCTCTAGTTTGGTTAATAGCGTTTACAGAAGTCTGATTTTAGACTAAAAGAGCATCAGAGTAACACAAAGCAGAGACGATCCATCACAGCAAACCTGCCTTACTTTATTCCCTTCAGACGCACCTGATCACAGGCCTCCATAGCTGCTTGGTCCTGAAACCACAGGGAAAGGGAGCCCAAAGACTCGCTCACATTGAACGCATCGAGTCTAGGAGCAGAATCTGGCTTTACATGTAATTAAATGAATCCCAAAACAAACTTAAAAATCCATCAATAATAACTAAGTTTTTAATCTGGATTTCTACTTTTTTATTTCAATTTTTTCATGTATGGAAAAAATGGTAAAAAAAATTCATAAACCACAGAAAAACATGCTTAAGTACTTCAACTCACTGCTGACCTCTTGTGTTTATATGTGGCATTACAAATAAACTGAGACTATTAACATTCAGTATAGTACAGATTATAAAATAAACACACAAGGACAGTAGGTGTAATACATAGAATGTAAACATGCAGAACAATTAATAAAATAAAATTAATGATTTAACAAACTATTGGAATTCGTACTGTCATGAAAATTCATTAATAATAAATGTATTATTGTGTAAATTCCAAAACAGCTGTAGGGATATCCAATCTGTGGCCACAACCTAAATTGTTTGATTAAACTAAATGAGTTTATGAGGATGGGGAGGAATGGAGTCACCACAACAAGATGAGACGAAAGAAAAGTGAGAAGATGATGTGGAGAAGGCAATGGAGAGGGGCGAGGGCTACCTTCAGATTAAAGTTACTATGGCTGTCCTGAGAGCAGGCCAAGACGTGAAAAAGGAAGAGAGAAACTCTTAAATACAAACATGTGACAGGATGCACAGTTTTCTGTAAGTCTCACCGTGGTCATGTGGGAACAGAAAGCTGTAGTGGGGGAGGAAAGAGAACCACAAAGGGGTTTATGAGGATGCAAAGGGACAGACATTCCCTCGGCTATAAAGTACTCGAAATAAATCAGGTGTGATTTTAAAAGGATAATAAATAACACCTGGCAGTGTGAATGCTTCCCCATCTATGCTGTTAGTATAAACATTTATCTTCCTCCTGAGGGTGTTTGGTCTGCAGGTACAGAGAAAGTAAAAAAGATCAACTCTGACACACAGTTGAGAATTTAACCAGAAGATAAATGAAGGCATACCGTTGGATTCCTGGAAGCCATGACAACCAGTGCAACGGTCTTTACTCAGGGTTTTGAAGATTTTGTTCCTTTTTTTGGACTTTGTTTTTATAAAGAAGATTAAATTTTACAAAAGCTTAAACTGATCAGATCATTTAAAACTACATATAGAGGACCTTTACCACTGAAAGGGGCAAAACTCAACTTTTGCATCATTTTGAGCTGCCATGTGGGTCCCCTGCTGCCTCTAGAAACACTCAACACTTAAAAAAACTAACATCCAAACATTTTATGTCAGTGTTTGGTTTTAGGAATTATGTGCCTAAAATGAACTGTTTGAAAAATAGAGTTCCTCTCGCATCTCCAGGATCTACTCCCAGTCCCTCCATTCACATTGCAGGCAAATACGCTTTCCACATGCGACCCATATCAGATTTTTTGTGACATTCTTCACACCACAAATCCAATTTTTTCTAATCTGTGAATTAACTTAATACTGAAACTTTTCAGGGAATACTAACTAGTAAAATAGTTTATAATTTTTAAAATGTTTTCCAGGCCAAAATGGGAGACTTGACAGGTGTGATCCTGAAATTGAGGATGAACTCTCAGTGAAGGCTTTCACAACTCCACCTCTCCTGGTTCCGACTGCACTGTCTCCTCACCCAGCGGCCATCTTAGATGGGTCTCCATTCGCCCCCAGTGCATTTGTGGCATCAGACATGACTGACATGTTCTAATATTATCAGATGAAAAACTAAATTATCACACATGCTGTCTCATCTGCTTCTTTTCTAAACTTGCAAAAAGTAACAAAACCATTTGAAAGCCACTATTTGTGGATTACTGTATCTGAAAGTTTCCATGGAGTCGGTGACAACTTATTTTTTCATTGATCCTATCATCTGATCTCACAGCTGAAACAAGCATCCTTAATAATCTGTGCACAGGAAGCTTACCGATGCTGTAAACAAAAGGTATAATAATTTCTTAATAAAACCTTGTTGCAGCACTAAACCAGAAAAATGAGATTTTACAATAAATATGCAGAATATTTACATATGGATTGTTTTAGAGCCCTTTTATTGGCAGAATCTGATATCAATTTTAGTTCTTACAAAAAAAATGGGTCCCAAGTGGTTTGTGTGGAGTTGCCATAGTGTGACATCATAGGCACAGATCCCCTGTCCTCTTTTTTGGAAATGGAAATATGTTCACCCCATGTTGAACAAACTGTCCACCCGGGCTTTTGCGCTGCACAGAGACACTTCGCTGCCTATGACTTTGAACGTCAGTTGAGAGTCAGACTGACCAATGAAGAGAGGGCCTCAAGTTAAGACCCTCTCCTCATCGGTCAGTCCACACGAGGTGGGTCAAAGGTTACCCTGAGGGGTTACGTGATGTCAGGCATTCAAGTATTGAGTATATTTACTGCATATTACAGTAAAATATTCTGTATGTGACCACATTATGGTGATCCTTGGGTCGTGATGATGGGGCCCTTGAATATTGTTGCCCAGGGTACAACAAAGTGTTAATCTGGCCCTGGTGTTTGTTATACATTCATTTCTACTGAGGAAGGTGCTTACCCAACTAAAAAACACATTTTATCAAGCTTTTTCACAAAATCATACACATGGTATCACATGATAATTGAAATATGTACATACAATTAAACAAACTAAATTAAAATAAGAAATCACATCAGGTAGACTAGAAAAGTTTTCAAAAGTATGCTGGTTGCTGCGACCGTAGGCCGCACAAAAACGGTCAAAGCTGCCCACTCTGCATTGACTTTGAAGAGTGAGAAGACCCATCCAATATGGTGGCAACGCGCTCTTCAGTGCCCCATGAGGTGTCTACGTATTCATGTCTACCTCCAGCTTGTTTCCTTGAAGTAACAGAACTCTGAAACGGCTCATTCTGGAAGGTACTGAAAATTGTATGAATAAAACTACAGAATTCTTTTCAGATGAGAGGTTTAGTGCTGAGAACATCAACAGGTTTTTTTATAGACCATAGGACTAACAGCTGCAATGACACATAAGCAAAACAAGCTAGTTTTTAACTCCTTTATCACTGAAGTAGTTTGAATAAAAAAAATTCAACCCCCGGGTGTTATTGTAGTATATAACAAAAGTATTCTTCTGTTGTTACAATTTTCAGAAATATTTATTTTCATACAAAAAATCAGAGAAAACAAATTGGTCAAACATGGACATTGGCCCTGTTTTGGTAAAAGAACTCCAAAAATAAAACAGCATGAATAAGTTATGTAAACATTATTTTTTAATTATATAGATGATTATAAGGCACTTGAGAATTATCCAGCAAATTTTAGAACATTATATGACTTTAGAATAATACTGAATATTTCACAATTATTAAACAATAAAAGCTTTTTTTTAATAAAAACAGATTACATTTACAATATTTCTAAAAGGGTATTGAACACTAGATACCATTTCTGAGCAAATATAGATCATTAGAATATTTTAGAATATTTTAGGTTTGAGGATCTGCCTCAATCTCATCTTCCTCCCCTTCATCATCATCACTGATGGACACATTTGATGGCACAATAACTGTCGTCTTCAATTTTCCATTGGAATCTTAGTTTAAAACTGAAAGATATATTCAATATTATAATTGTTTTTATTACTGTTACCATAAATATGAAGATTATGTCTAAAAAACAACAGATTTCATCTAAAAATATACATTATTTATTTTCCTCGTTCGGGGCGTATGTTCAAATATGGCAGATTTGATTTTAATTCTGTGATTTCATCAACTTCATTGAGTTTACAACACATCTATCCTTATTTAGCACAACTAGTCAACTTTGTGAAGTCAGAGTTTCATAAACCTAGCATTGTTAGTTTTAGCGATCAGGGGTCTCATTTATCAAACTTTGCGTAGAATCCTTACTAAAAGCGTACTTAAGCTCAGCAAAAAAAATGTACTTACACCAAGCAGGTTTGTGATCCATCAAACATGGAGTACGCACAGCTGCACACAATCTCCACTTCATAAATCAGAAACTATCTAGAAATGTTCTCAGCTGCATTTTAGTCACATCCTGCCCTCACCACGCCCACTTACTGCCATAAATAGTCAATGCAAAGGGCCTTGTGGATCTCATGCATATACATAAGCCGGCTGTTGCAGCGCTCCGCCAATGACATGGCAACCGCGGATCAAGGCAGATCAAGGAAGCGCAATTTCACAGAAGCAGAAGTTGAGGTAGCTGTGGGTGAGGTGGAGAAATGAAAGGAAGTGCTTTTGCAAAACAAATAAGAGAAAATCCACGGAGTGGCACAGCGTTGCTGAAGCCGTCAATGTTGTGAATTCTTCAGAGAGATCTGTGGCGGATATTAAATAAATGGTCCAATCGGGATTCGATCCCCAGACTCCCAGGTGAAAGTCACGTGCGCTAACCAGTCACGTAAACGGAGATCTCCCTTGTCCAAGTAGCCAGGGTGCGTTATCATTATCAGTGACGGGATGCTCACATTGTCACAGACGCATGACATTCTGTCTCAATCTGTCCCCCTGCTGATATTCTGCATTCCGTATTCTGCGCTTCAGGCTGTGTGTGGGGGTCTTGTTCGGTGTGAAAACGAAGCAGTACAAGTGATAATGCTGCAGGATTTCATCATTTTATCCTTCTCAGCAGCAGCACTGCAGGTGCTACCCATGTCCAAAATGTGCGTAAGCCAGGTCCTTAGTCAACTTAAAGTTGCGCAAATTTTTCCACCAAGTTTTCTTTCATAAATCCCGAAGTTTGTGTGGAAAGTTGCTTACGCAGTTTTCCGACCCCGTTTTGGCAAGCTTGATAAATGAGGCCCCTGACCGTAAACATGAGAGGAGACCGAGTAGTTTTCTGGTTCTGCAGACACACCGCGTCATAGCTCCGTGCTAAATGGTGGAATGCTGCCATGGCGTGATCTTTGATGATTGGATGAGTAAAATTTTGTAATTCTGAGAGTTCATGAAAAAGCGCACCAACACCAACTATGATGTGAGTAGAAATGTCTAAACACTGTATAGACGTTGGCCCTATTAAGGATTAAACCCAAACATGGCCACGGAACGCTCACCCCTCCCATTAGTTATCACCCCAGGTCACGTCCCCCGATAAGAAAACCCTCACTACCAGAGAAAACACCAATCACCGTTTTCTACGTTTTAATGTCTTTTGTCTTCCGTAGATACAAATAGTGTTTTTCATTTTGGGGACTTTGTGACTTTTTGGTAGTTTATCTTAACATTGAAGTGGTAGCAGCTGGCTGTTTCTCCTTCTCTGATTTTACTGAGTGGAGAACCTCTCACACCAGAGGTGTTCTGTTGCTAAATATGTGAGTGCGTTATGAATGGAGGACTGAGGGAAGTGCAGATGTGCTGCTGTTCGGTGAGACAGACAACCGCACCGTCCAATCGTTGCTTTTGGACTGAATCGAGGTTTTTAGTACCACTTAATTCATTTTTATATCCATAACATAATTATAGCTATACCACGTTAGAATGCTGTTAAAGTTAAAGTCCCATTAACTCATCACAAACTGGTGAAATTCATCTTTACATTTGACCCAGTCCTCGTGGGGAGCAGTGAGCTGCAGCTGCGGCTGCGCTCGGGAACTATTTGGTGGTTTAACCCCCCAATCCAAGCCCTTAAAGCTGAGTTTCAAGCAGGGAGGCATTTGGTCTCATCGTTAAAGTCTTTGGTATGACCCGACTAGGATTCGAACCCCGATCTCCCAGACCGAGGGCGGATCAAATTTAAACTAGCTTGTTTTGCAGATTTGCCATGAAGCTTTAAGAAAAAAAATAACAATATTTTGTCTTCAATTTCACATTAGTCAAAGATTTGTTACTGAACTTTCAAAATATGCTGCAAACTAGATGAAGTATTCTATATTTTTTATTTTAAGAGATAGCTTTGCTGCTTTTTAAGTCTCTGTTTTGCATAATTTACACATTCAGTGACCATGCAAGTGTTATCTAAAGTATCAGTCACTGCCTTTTTTCATTCATAATCCACTAGATGTCAGAGTTGGATTAACAAACAGCTGCTGGTGGACAAAGGAACATGCTGCTGTACTCAAACACTGGAATGCATCTGATGTGAGAACAAAACGCTGCTGTCAACAAACACGATAAAATAATCATAGCAGAAACTAATTCTCAGACAGAAAGACAACAAGCTGCAGAAGGACTTCCAAAGCTGCCTACGGCTCTCACGCGGTTATTACTGCAACAGCTGTGCTGCGTGTGAAAATTTGATAATTGGGCTAAACATGCATTTGGGCTCAGGGTGGCAGGATCTGCCACGAAGGAGCTTAAAAAACAAATCTGCTCTATGTAAAAATCCCTTTGGATTAACACCATCAACACAATAGTATGACAGAAATGTTACTGATCCAGCGTTCCACCAGATATTTTTTTCATTTATGACAAAAGGTCATTCAGCACAAAAGAGAAGTTACCGAAAGAGACAAACAAAAAATTCATTTAGCTAAAGGTGGTCGTTCAAGGCGTAAAATGTAACGAGGTAAGATGACAAACATCCAGGGCAGATGTTGTTGACAAGTTAAAGTAAACTGTCAAAAACAGCATTTTAGTGAAAATCTCACCTCAAATTTCTCCCTCAGTTCCTCGTTACCATCGTCCTCCACAGAGATGGGGACGTTGTAGTACTCCCCCTCCTCCTGACACAATAACTTGTACCTGAAAAAGGAGCAGCAGGTTTACATGTTTCATCCTGGTTTTTGTGTCTCCTACTAGGCGCCAAAAGTGGCAGCCCAGTTTCTGTTTCGGCATGAATGCTTAAAGTTGCGTTGCACTTCTTACACAATAAAACAAAAAATTTAAAGGGGACAGTCACCTTTTGTGCTGTGTGGGTCTCTACAGCGGCTATACAAACTATATTATATATATATATGTGTACATCTCAGCTCTAAAGCCGATCTTCATCCGCATACGTCACACGTCACGTGATCAGGAAGCAGAAAATCCACCTGTTAGGAGATCATTTTGGGCCGCTGCTTTAAAAAAAGTGAGGCGCGAACCCGAAAAGCTTCTGCTGATCACAATTCAACATAAGATTATGAAAGAACGGCTAACGCTCGAAACGCGCGGATTCTTCCTGATGTAAGAGGTGAGAGTCTCCGCTTTGTTTTGGTTGTTTTGGCGTCGACATCATCCTAGCGCGCAACGTTCTGTGACTCTGAAAAAAAAAACTGTAAAAACGGTGAGAAACGCCGGCAGCGAATGAGTTAATAAAGCAGCTTCCACCACCCCAGCACAGGCCCAAGGTGCTGTACACTAACACAGAACAACAAGAATAATAAAACAGGAAAAAGGAAAAGGAAGACAAGACACACTTGAAGAACAATCTAAGTGAAAAATAAGTTATAAAATCCAATGACGAATGACTATCAAAGCTCAAGGAGACTCATGACTAATATCAAATATCAAAAAAAGTCCTATGTCCCCTTTAACAATTTTTTTTTACGAACAAAGGCAAACTCTTTCTTTAATTTACTGCTCCCGGACTTGAAACATTTGTAATGAGTTTCCGTCAGGAATTGAACATTACCAGCCACAGACTGATGACTTCATGAGTTCTGACACTCCAAAGGAAAGGGACCCCATGAAGTCATTCCTGGTGGTCCGGTCCCAGTCCCACACTTCCACAGACAGCCTGCGGTCTTTGTCTGAAGGCTTCAGCTTGCTGCACAAAACATTATAGCCATTAAAATTTGAAAATAAACATTGCATGTTTTACAACAGAAAAATATATTTGCATTTTATACGTTTTTACTTTATGGTCGGACATGCTTACAAAGTAAAGGTCTCATTCCATCTGGGGTTGAGGTTGGAGCGGATCGTTTTGGTCTTCTGCTTGGTCTCGTTTTTGGGATCTGGTATGAGCTTCAGTTTGACATATGGATCAGATAGGCCATTGGGGTCCATGGGTATGAGGTTTTTGCCTTCACTTACTGCAAAAATAACAATAAACATGCCTACATGAGCTGAAGTGAACAACATCATGTTCCATGTTTGACATAATAAAATGAAGCTGCTGCTGGAGATAGCACACGTCAGTTCCAAGAGGCTTTTAGTGAGAGAGAGAGAGAGAGAGAGAGAGAGAGAGAGAGAGAGAGAGAGAGAGAGAGAGAGAGAGAGAGAGAGAGAGAGAGAGAGAAAGATCAACAGGTGAACATCAACAGAATAGAGCCCCGGTGTTTAGAATCAAACGGTGAGTCACAGCATATGAGGATGTTTTCTGTGTGAAATGTAATGGGACCAGTGAGTCAGAAATACAAGCTGTGTCATGCATGAGAAGGTGAAGGCTCTCCACTGGCCCTCTCCTATTAAGTAAACAAGAGCACATGAGGGATATTAACACTCCATTAGCCTTGAACTCTGGAAAAAAGCCAGGCGTCCACCACACACACACACACACACACACACACACACACACACACACACAGACAAGCATATATGTACATGCTCTGTTGGCAGAATGAGACCCAACATGAAGAACTCCCTGTTGGAACCTTAGAAGGTAAAGAAATTTGCATGCATACAGGTGCTGGCCAGTAAATTAGAATATCATCAAAAGGTTGAAAATATTTCAGTAATTCCATTCAAAACGTGAAACTTGTACATTATATTCATGCAATGCACACAGACCAATGTATTTCCAATGTTCATTACATTTAAATTTGATATTCATAAGTGACAACTAATGAAAACTCCAAATTTGGTATCTCAAAAAATTAGAATATTCTGAAAAGGCTGAATATAGAAGACACCTGCTGCCACTCTAATCAGCTGATTTACTCAAAACACCTGCAAAGGCCTTTAAAAGGTCCCTCAGTCTTGTTTTGAAGGCACCACAATCATGGGGAAGACTTCTGACTTAACAGCTGTCCAAAAGACAATCATTGACACCTTGCACAAGGAGGGCAAGACACAAAAGGTGATTGCTAAAGAAGCTGGCTGTTCGCAGAGCTCTGTGTCCAAGCACATTAACAGACAGGCGAAGGGACGGAAAAAATGTGGTAGAAAAAAGTGTACAAGCTCTAGGGATAACCGCACCCTGCAGAGAATTGTGACGACAAACCCATTCAAAAATGTGGGGGAGATCCACAAAGAGTGGACTGCAGCTGGAGTCAGCGCTTCAAGAACCACCACGAGGAGACTCATGAAAGACATGGGATTCAGGTGTCGCATTCCGTGTGTCAAGCCACTCTTGAACAAGAAACAGCGCAAGAAGCGTCTCGCCTGGGCCAAGGACAAAAAGGACTGGACTGATGCTGAGTGGTCCAAAGTTATGTTTTCTGATGAAAGCAAGTTCTGCATTTCCTTTGGAAATCAAGGACCCAGAGTCTGGAGAAAGAGCGGAGAAGCACAGAATCCACGTTGCATGAGGTCCAGTGTAAAGTTTCCACCGTCAGTGATGGTGTGGGGTGCCATGTCATCTGCCGGTGTTGGCCCACTCTGTTTCCTGAGGTCCAGGGTCAATGCAGCCGTCTACCAGGAAGTTTTAGAGCACTTCATGCTTCCTGCTGCTGACCAACTTTATGGGGATGCAGACTTCACCTTTCAACAGGACTTGGCACCTGCACACAGTGCCAAAACCACCAGCACCTGGTTCAAGGACCATGGTATCCCTGTCCTTGATTGGCCAGCAAACTCGCCTGACCTTAACCCCATAGAAAATCTATGGGGTATTGTGAAGCGGAGGATGCAATACGCTAGACCCAACAATGCAGAGGAGCTGAAGACGACTATCAGAGCAACCTGGGCTCTCATAACACCTGAGCAGTGCCACAGACTGATCGAGTCCATGCCACGCCGCATTACTGCAGTTATTGAGGCAAAAGGAGCCCCGACTAAGTATTGAGTGCTATACATGCACATTCTTTTCATGTTCATCCTTTTCAGTTGGCCAACATTAGAGAAACAAACATTTTTTCATTGGCCTTTAGAATATTCTAATTTTCTGAGATACCAGATTTGATGTTTTCATTGGTTGTCACCTATAAATATCAAAATTAAACGTAATAAACATCGGAAATACATTGGTCTGTGTGCATTGCATGAATATAATGTACAAGTTTCACGTTTTGAATGGAATTACTGAAATATTTTCAACCTTTTGATGATATTCTAATTTACTGGCCAGCACCTGTATTTTCATTTGAAGCCAAAACTCCAGTAAAAAAAATCAGTTGCAAACTTTTCATTTAGCTGTTTTTTTTTTTCAGACGCATCACACGGGTCAAGCCTTTGTATCCCACCACCTTTTGCCTTCCTGTGCAGCACCTGTGCCGGAGGATTTGTGTGCTGAGCGACGATAGCGAGGTGTTAAGGAGGAAGCTGCTGCTGGAGATGGCACACGTCAGTTCCAAGAGGCTTGCAGAGTATAAGGACAGTTAAGGTGTAGGAAGATTATTGATCGTTCCTAAACTGGCCGTCCTCTGCTTTCTCAGAAATCCAGTGTTGTGTCAATATCTGCGTGCTGAGTTTGGACCTGAACGAACGCTACACAATTCACAGAACAGGAAAGCTCAAGAGTACAAGAGTGAGCCGAATAATAGTTCAATTGGCTCCATTTCAGATCATTCGTTCATATTTCAACAGCACGACAACTAGAATTTAGTTAAATAAAAAGTGTTTGGCCTGCTGTAGCCCTGGAAAAAAAATATTGTGGCATCATTTTTACTGTCATCTCTCATCACACCGATGAAACAGAAGAAAGCATTTCAGAGTCAGTTTTCATTTTCCAAAGAAATCTTCCTGAAAATCCAGGAAATACATCCAGGCAGAGATCAATTAGCATGAGATTTACCGCATATTTGCTTAAGAGAGACTTTAGATACCTACTGATGTAACTTATATAATCATCTCCAGTAAATGATGTTTAACTTTTACTTCGCGGATCATGAACGTCATGTTTTGCTTTTTACAGAGAGAGGTCATGTGTATGCAAAAGTCCGTGCACTCGAATGACATTCCTAAATAAAAGGGACATTTTGCTTGTTTGGTGGCCAGTTCTGTGGAATTGAGGGGGCGACCAACCATGATGTCATTTATCTAAAATGTTTTTGACTAATCATCTTGCTCAGAAAAAGGTTGAAATATTCCTTCATATAAAAATAATTATTATTTAATAATATTTTTATTGATTGATATTATTATTAATATTATTAATATTTTCTCACAGTTCTCAGAAGCGTTATTGTATTTCCAGTTATTACCAGTAGGGGGTGATCTAGACTCTAATTCAGCTCAGTCAGAGTTTCAGACACAAATCTAACAAGTTGAAAACCTGCAGCAGTTCTGATTTCTAACTGCAGTTTCAGAAATATCACTGATAGTCTGTGTGTGGTTTTGACATAATCCATTTATAAATGTGGCTGCTGAGTTCGTAAAACAATTTTATTCAAAAGAAAATCAGAAAACACTGAACATTTTTTGGCCTGCTGCTGGTTATCATCATAATATTAAAAGCACATTTAGTGACATTTTCTCTCTCCGACAAAATAATTTTTGCAACAAGAAACTTAAATTTCCTTCATTATTCAAAATAAAACAAGCCAAAAATGAATATTGGTCATTTACTGTTTCTTTTCTTGCCAATTTATTCAGAAAGAGGCAAAAATAAATAAATAAATAAAAAGAAGGGGAGATGTGAGGGGGCATTTTATTTTGAAAGGCTGAAGCATGTGTTTAAAGCGTACAGTCTATGGTTTAAAGCTGCATGAGTGCACAAGCTGAGAAAACAGAGCAGAGGCAGGACAACACACCGGGAATACCAACAAGAGGACTTCTGGGAGTCTGGCAGCATTCGTCCCACGACAGCATTCAGCTGTTCTCTGAACTCCATGGAGATTCAGCAGAAAGCAAAGTCTCTGTGTGTGTTTGTGTGTTAATATGTTAGAGGAAAGGCTGATGGGCCTAAAATCCCCGGGAAAATTCCTCCTGCATGATGTCATTTACACACAAGTTTGCCTAAGTTGTCTGCTGCTGTTTTGGCCATAAAATGTGTTTGAGAAAATAAAGCTTTCAGAGAAATAATCTAAATGTGTTTCTATTATTTCATGTGATATGTTGGAAGTTAAGGTATCTCTGGAAACACCTCCCAAAACTAACACAGAGACTATTTGGAGACTGTATTTAATCTGTGCACATATTTACAGAGACACTGATGCGTCGTATTCAGCCGACACTCCTTCATAAATGATGTTTGTCCTTCTCCTCCCTGTGCAAACACACGGCCTGCTAACTTTAAACCACAAAACTCACCCGTCCTCACATCTGAAAGCTCCGCTGCACTTCCCTCAAAAATGACCAACAGCTCTTTTCTTTGTACATCAGTAAACAGGAAGTGAGGTGTCAATGTCTGCAGAGCATTTAGTGTCTATGATTTGTATAATGCTTCTTTCACTTGCTGCCAGTGATGAAAGAGATTCTGATGTGCTTGTCCTTTTGCTGGAGGTTGTACTCCCAGGGATTTTTGACCCTAATGGCCATCCATTGGTAAGGTCTTGCTCAAACACACACACACACACACACACACACACACACACACACACACACACACACACACACACACACACACACACACACACACACGCACACAAAATAACGCTTGCTTGCAATGATTTAGATATGTACTGCCTCCTATCGCCAGGGAAAATACACATTGTCACTTTAAAGACAATGTTTTTGATGTTTTCTTACAGCGTTATTTAGAGCTGCCCCTGTAGAGGATGCAGATGATGGGACTAAATGGGAGACCAGATTCGCTGTTGTCAGTTGCAAAACCATTACTGGCTGGAGGATGTTCACACAGTAAATGAGGTAAAACTTGTTTTCTGTTTCACTTTTTATTTATTATTATTGTTACTGTTATTATTATTATTATTATTATTATTATTATTATTATTATTATTATTATTATTAAATCAGAAACGTCACTCCACCTTCATAAAGTTAAATGCCGGGTACCCCGACTAACCCACAAACCTTACCACTTTACATGCTAATAAGTAGCTCAAAGCTACTTAAACAACAAGTCGTCTCCAACTGAGACGTTTGTGAAACAGCTGAAGCACATTTGGATTTGGAGGAAAACAGAAAGATGGGTTTTATATCTGCAGAGCTGGATGAAACAACAAGGGACCAAAAGAAAATGTAATTATTAACACTGTCTTTCACATCGTCCCAAAGGAACAGCCTGCACCAAGGGGACCATGTCCTCATCCTCACACAGAGTAGAGAATAAATAAGAAACTAAAGGGAAAACACACTCTCCCAAGGGACTGCCTCTACTTGGGATGTGTGCGTCACATAAATGAACAATAGTGTAACAGACAGAAAACAGGAGGGTGGCTTCCTCAGCACCAATAGACAGAGGAGACATTTGTGTTGGAACACAAAGTAGAAGACAACAAACTCCACTGGAGAAAAAGAAGGCGTTTGTTTTCCTCAGCAGAAACCCTAGTTCCTTTCACTCCACCAAATAAAACCCAAAGTGTCAAAAATGCACAAATCTCTCATTATTTCTGCATGACTTGTTTTTTAATCTAGTCTGTTTGTCGGTCTTTGTTAGCCTGCTTAGAGTTCTTGTACGGCCTTAAAGGACCAGCTGCTCCCTCTGGCATCCGTGCCACTTCCTGCAACGCATTAGAAATCAGAGTCCATCTTCACTCAGCGCTGAGTGTTTGATTAGGAGTTACCAGTAGTTGTCGTTTTATCCTCACTTAGGAGCTCTAGCTTCCTCTCTAGAAGCACAGGCTTTTACAATCTTAGGAGACAGCTCTGCAGTTATCTGCATAAAAATCCTCCTGTGTCCCAAAATGCACCTGAAACTTAAATCAAAGGCAATATTTAATCAAGGATTACATGAAAACCTTTAATAAAATACTTGGTTACATTGTAAAATTAAATAATTATAGTTTTCAGATTAAATTTGAGCTTGCGTAGTGGTTGCCCCAAATTCCTGATGCAGACTTTCTGCATGGAGGTTTTATCCGGAGACTCCGGCTTCCTCCCACAGGCCAGAGTTAAGAAAATGAGAGAGTGATGACACTGATTGATATTTTCTGATTTGGACACATAAAAAGGCCAAACGTGTGTTTTTTTTTCTATTTGTCATGTAAATCAGTCATATATGAGGAAAACTGTGCCATCAGCATCTTAAATATCAAATATGTTTAATTTAGTGGTGATTTCAGAAAATGAAGCAAACAACGTTGTTTGTTCTGTGTTTTCTATCCAGTCTAATTTTTTGTGGTTCTTCCATCATTCAGACTAAATAGAGAATAGAGCCTTCATCGTCCAGGTCTTCGCAGATAAATGGAAGTGACTCCAACAACTATGGCGGTGCTCTGACGACGGCGGCCGTGAATACCGAAGCAAGTCAGCAAAGGTAAAAACAAGCTATATTTATTCTGTGCATGATGAAGAACCACAAAAAAAAAAATGAAATGGGACAAGCTAGCCAGCAACTTTAGCTAAGTAGTCAATCTTAGTTCAAAGATTTTTAGTCATGTAGGTTTTGTGTTTTCACTATCAGAGTTCAGCCGATCATCGGTCATGTCAGCCGTTGTTTCTCCGTTAAAAACCAGCCTTTCCAGGAATTTGCTAGGATGTCAGCATACCCCTGAGCGAGTGATGTCACTGATCAGTATCAAAAGGCATACACGAACATTAATAACTAAAAAAACGTTTATTCTGTCAAAGTCAGGGACAGGAAGAGCGGCTGTGTGATGTAAAAACATGAGTCTAATGACCTGAAGAAGAGCAGACTTTTAAGGCGCTTTGTAGGAAACCAAAGAGCAGTGAAAATGACATCAGTGTAAAAGGATTTCCACAACATTTTTGGGCTTAGATGGTTTAGAAACAGCGATTTTAAAGATCCGTAAACATTCCTTTTTTTCCTTCAATTGCTCCTCATCAGCAGCTCTATTAATTTAACAACTGCTGGTTGTGTGGTGACGTCTGAGGATAGGATTTCCTACTGAGTTACAACCAATCAGCAAGAGCAACAACTCTACTGAGTACATGCCCCAGTTCAAGTACTTGGTTGGCTCCTGAAATGGGCTGAAAAGTGATTATTTCTGAAAAAATGGAGACATGTGCATGTCACGATCCAGTCAGAACGTGGACACGGGCAAAAATTTGTATCAAATTAGAAAGTAACAGTGCAAAATGTTACATTTTTATTAGGGATGCACCGATGGATCGGCATTTGATCCCAATCGGCCGATAGCGCCCCTAAAGGTTTTGATCGGAGTTTTCAAAATAGATCAAAGCAGACCGATCAGGTAGGGTTGTCACGGCAACCGATGTAGCGGTAAACCCCGGTAAAAAAAAGTTGACAATAATAATAACCGTCTTGTTTAAAAAAAACTGTATTATCGCGGTGGGTTACCGTGGCTGCGGTGTAGGCGCGTTGACCCTTACCAGCCACCGTATCATCTGCTGAAGTTGCCGGCGGCACATGCTCACTTTGTTGTTTACAACCAAAACTTTCTTGAAGCTAAAGTTGAAATAATGGCCAGAGGAGGAGACGGCAGCACTCGGGACATTTATTATCCCTCAAAGAAGACAAAATGGGAAGTACGGGCATGTTTTGGATATTTGAAGAATGCCGAGGGAGTTTATAGAAGACGGGCGGCTATCCTGTTTGCAGCACGTGCAGAAAAAGTGTCTGTGAAAGGCAGCAACGCTTCTAATCTCATGACACATCTGCGTGACCATCACCCACAACTCTACAGCCAACGCAAGGCAAGCTAACGTTAGCGTTTTAGCTAAAATGCGTGATCCGAGGATTTGGGTTGAGGGAGAAAGCAACGAGTCGCTATATAAAGCAGCCGCAGCGCCGCTACCTGCATATAAACCGTGTCGCGGACACCGCCATGTTGAAATGACGCTATGCATTACGGGGCTCCCAGGGGCAGATAAGAGTTGGTCTCTCTCCGAGAATAATTATGAATTTAACAACGATTACTGCCTGATGACATTTTCCCACATCTGCAAAGCTCACTGGAAGGACACAAACCGAGGACAATATTTTCCTGATATAGGGTTTATTACTCAAGTAAGGGTAAAAAAGTATCTGATTAGAAGGCTACTTGAGTACTGAGTATCATCTGATCTAATATTTTTAAATGATGACATCAAACAGACATAAAATAAGAAGTTATGGGCAAATATTGGTATTTTAAAGACTAAAGGGAAAAAATGTAAACAAATAAACAACATAATTACAAAATAACACATTTTAGGCAAAATTTAGACACAAACTGAGGACAATATTTCCTGACATACAGGGTTTATGTATTTGTGTGAAAATGTAGCACGTTTAAAAAAAATACCGCGATAATACCGAAAACCGTGGTAATTTTGGTCACAATAACCGTGAGGTTAAATTTTCACACTGTGACAAACCTAATACAGACCATTTTAGATTAGGTTACATTTCCTTTATTCCCAGATTATGTAGTTTGTAGCACTCATTATAATGTTGTAGAAAATTTCTGGCCAATCCACGTGATCGGTATCGGTGATCGGTGATCAGCATTCTTTGATATCGGTGTAGGTGATCGGCAGCAAAAAACCTGATTGGTGCATCCCTAATTTTTATTATGCTATGATAAGAAATTCAGATGTTTCCCTTTTTTTTTTTTTTTTTTTTGTCGAAGCTACAATTAATCTGAAGTGGAACCAAAGGGCTGTTTGTGGCCCCAGAGCTGCAGATTACTCAAGCTCCACATTTAAAGTCATTCATCAAGTAAAACATTTTGTGGAACTTGTGTCTAAATTATAGATTTGCAGAAGCTTTTGTGCTTAAAATGAATAAGAGAACATAAAAGTATTTCTATAAACACAACAACTATGTTACACAGTAAGTGTGTGCACATCCAATTGGATCGAATTAGTGTTTGTGAAAAAGGTGAAACAATCCAAACTTCTAGACCGACGTCCACGGCACTTCCTTGTTATTCTGCATCTCCATGCAACACAGTCCTGTTGTCTGGCTGTCTGCAAGACGTCTACAGCAGCTAATGTAATCTGAAATGCAATCTGGCCTGATTTGGCTGCAGGCTGGTACAGCAGGTCTACACAAACGCACCTACACACAGGCACAAGACCGAAAACACAAGAACAGCATCAGATAGCTCAGAGATACCTGAGAGTCAGTAAAGCAAACTAAGCGCTGTCATTGATAATGGTTGGTACCCACCCCAACCGTGTATTTCACACCTCCATCTTAAAGTGTGAAATCCAAATATAGAGTAAAAACAGGGTGTGTGTGTGTGTGTGTGTGTGTGTGTGTAACCTCAAACCTTTCATTATAATGATTTGCTAGATATGTAGAGAATTTTCTAAAGAAGTGCACACGCAGGCTGAATACTGACAGAAATATTAGTCTGGAATGTTTTTGAAAAAATGCAGCCAAAAATCCCAGAAGGATCGCATCAGCTGTTGACTATAAACCAGATGAGGCGAGAGAGGAATTTGTCAACAGGCCTGTTTTTCAATCAGAAAACAGAAAATGCCTGAATCAGCATGAAAAACTGATTCTTTAATGTCTTAAAGAAATAAATCATCTAATGAGCCAAATCTTGAAAACTGCCTGCATAAAAACATGTGGGTGCAGCAACATAGCTCAGATCATCTGCAGTGTACAAGTTTCATGTTGGTTTGGTATCAAAAAGTTGACCATGCTTCCTTTGGATTTTGTGGATCGGGTTAAATTATAATTTAAGAATGTCTCAGTGAATGTGATAAAAACGTTTTTTTGAGCAGAAAGGGTCTGAAGATTGAAAGACAAAAGACGGGATGCATATTTGTTAGCACTGTTGCCTCGCCGCAAGAAGGTTGCAGGTTTGAAACTCAGCTGTGGCCTTTCTGCGTGGAGTTGTCCACAAGATGTCCCTCGTTCTAGGTGTCGTACTCGCGGGGACCGGGCTTTCTCAGTCCTAGCACCGTCACTCTGGAACCAGTTGCCACCCTCAGTTAGGCTGTCCCCATCTCTGCCAGTCTTCAAGAGTCGCCTAAAAACCCACCTCCTCCGCTTGGCGTTTCCTGAACATGTTTGAATTTGGCCTCTTTTATGTTGATTTGATCTCACAGTTTTCATTGGTTCACTTTTTCCCTTGTTTTACACATTTGTCTTCTACTAGAATGTTTCACCTTTTTTGTAATTTGTAATCTGTAATTTGAATTGCTTTTATTTTCTGATTTACTCACTTTATTTAACTTTGTACTGTACCATGTTCAGTGCCTTGGGCTTCCTGACAGGGTTGCGGAAGGCGCTTTATAAATAAAGGTTTGATTGATTGATTTGCATGTTCTCCCCGTGCGTGCGTGGGTTTCCTCCGGGTACTCCGGTTTCCCCACAGAACAGATCTCAACATGCCCTATAGATTCACAATTGTACGTCACTTTGGATAAAGTGTTAGCCATAAAATAAACATGAACATAAATGAATAAAATTAATTAAAAACAAAAACATATATATAAAATTGAAGAAAAGGCAATAATACAAATGGAAAAACAACACAAAAGATTTAAAGTTGCTATGGCAAATTTGGAAAACGAATTAGCTTAAAGGGACTTTATGGAGTTTTGAATTTTTATGCTCGCGATCGCCCCCTCAGGCCAAAAGCGTAACGGCAGCTTCAATGGTAGGCTCGTGCACGAGGTGCGCATGCTGCACGTGCACACTCCTTAACAAAAATAACAGCTGAGACAGTCCTGTGTGTGTGTGTGTGTGGGGGGGGGGGGGGGGGGGGGGGGGAGGACAGAGGACAGGAGAACACACAGCTAATTAATTAAATAATGTGGTTCTGTACCTTTCTCTTCAGCACAGCCGACAAAGGTTTATGATGGGTCAGTCCTCCTGCATGCTCAGATCATTCCCTTCCCTTGCTTGAAAAATTGTTCTAAAATGAAAGTTGAACCCACATCTTTTTTATCTGTGAATTCAATGCCGTTCAGCGAGTCTCAAATAAAAATTTGGGCATCTTACTGTAAAAAATATACCATTAATGTAAAAAAGAAACTATGTTCACATCAAAAATCGAAACCGGGTCTTCCGCACAAGAGTCCGACATATTACTAGGTGAGCTAAAGCACCAGTGACATCTTTTGTATCTGTAGTATTTATATCCTTGATGACAGCTGAAACAACGTTCAAAGAACGGTTCAGAGCGAAAATGGCTATTTTGTTGCTAATTTGCAGGAAATATCTAGAAGAAAGTAGCTAAGGGTCCTCAGAAATGTAGTTAGGTTCATCACTAGGCGTTAGGAACAGCGACAAAGTCGCTGAGTTGGCACTGCCTCTCTCTCTGCTGCTAAAGCTGCGGATAGCAAATGCTACGGGCGATGCCTGAGCGTGAACGCGCATGAAGCAGCCTGCTCGACCCGAGCATCTCTCTTTTTCTGTGATTTTACAGAAAAACAGGCAATCACAGTAAAAATGCCAGGGCTCATTCTACAGGACCAGGGCATTGCAGGAGAATGTATGAAGAAGACATTTATTATTTCTATACATGTTTTGGCTGTCAAACTTCCATAATGCCCCTTTAAAACATTTTTTCATGCCTCTTAACAAAGTTCTAACATAGTAAAGCTATAAATATATTGTAGAGATTAAAAAAATAAAATTAAATAATGAAGTGGTGCTCTCGCATTTGTCTAAAAATCTCCACCAATAACACGTTTTGAACCAAATGCAACTATTGGACCATCCGGTTGTTGGTCTAGCTGGACTGCAGCACTCCCGCACTTCCCTGGGTCCTCCATTCATCACACACTCATGTATTCAGCAACAGAACACCACTGGTGTGAGAGGTTCTCCTATCAATAATCTCAGAAGGAGAAATGGGTGGCTACTTCAACTTTAGGACAAACTACCAGAGTGCCAAAAAGAAAAGCACCATTTGAAGTCACAGACAACAAAAGACGTTTGGACCTAGAAATCGGGACTGGTGTTTCCGGTTCTGGCAGAAACATTTAAGATAGCGGTACTCACACCTGCTCCTGGTAAGCTAGTATGCAGTATGTTTTCCTTGTTTCCCTGCTCAACACACCTAATTCAGTGGTTGAATCACCTGTGCAGCAGCTCATCAAGCTCTTCGGAGGCCTGTCAATCACCTGCTGATTGAAGTCAGGTGTGCTGATGCAGAGTTCAAACTAAAACATTCTGGATACCGGCCCTTCAAGACAATGAGTGAGTATCACTGATCTAGGAGAAGATACCAGAAAGGAGGGGTAAGTGTTCCATGTCCATGTTTGCATTTATAGCTTAGCTTGTTCTGTAGTTTTACTAAAGAAGTGAAAGCATTCACCCAGCTGGTCCCGAGGTCACAAAATCACCAGAGTATCTCAAGTCCCAGAAGTTCACCCAAAAGTGATGGGAAACAAGACAGAAGGATCCAAAAGGTCTCAGGTTTATTTTCTGTTCTGATTATTTACAGAGGCGTCACAGGTTTATTTTTTATTTTTTTACTTGTTAAGCAACTACAAATGTCTTTTATTCTGAAAGTTGCCGGATGTTCGCGACTTTGACTTCTTGTCTGCACTGACCTTAAATCCACAGTTTGACGTATTCATATAAAAAAGACTCGAAGTGAAAATTTTGTGGAGCAACACGACACTATGCTTCCGGGACGCGTCGCTTCGCTGCCGGTGGAAACACGCCAACTGACTATAGCAGTGGCTATTGTCACGGCCGGTGGAAAGCCATGGTTAAAAAAAACAGAAAACAAATGTATGTGCCTACTTGAGAGATAAAGTCTGTAACGAGGTGGAAATGAAAAGCAATCTAGCTGAAGGTAAGTGGTCAGACATCTGCATTAGCACGTATTTATTACCTGATCTGTTCATGATCCTCCAATTATTTTAGCTTCATTTTTGGCCGAAGCAAAAGGCAAAACTCACACTGAACACAGTGGTATGGTGAACTACGAGTCAAAACAAGAAACAAATGTCTGCTAAAACAGAAACTTCTACTTTATACAGTCATCAGTTTTCTATTATTCGTTTGGTGTTAGCTACACAATTCACCATTTCCTCAACCAATTACCTCTAATAAGTCTAATAAGACATTGGGGCTCAGAACCAGAGTTCTGTCGTGCACTGGCCTTTGTCTGATTATGTGTGTGTTCTGCACGCCGTCACCATTCTTCCAGCAAATGTGCTAATGCACTATCATCACACTAGGGTTTCAAAGCCTGCCTGGGTTAATGAAGCAAAACGTCCCAGAAATCTGCAGCTGCCACGTCGGAGGGACAAACGTTTAACAGATTATTCAGCTCAGACTAACCACCTTAGCGGGTCAGATGGTATTTGCCCCAAAAAGATAAATCAACGCTGGATGCAAAATCAACAATTCACAGATGCTTTTTAAAGCAGAACCTCCAATGAGATGAACTTTTCATTTTCTAATTTGGAACCAGGCCTAGCTAACATAGAGATAATTAGTTAAGAACATCAGGATTGCAGAATTACAGGTGGAAATCACAACTAATAAACTTTTTGGGTGACCTTTCTCTGCCTGCAGATTGTTTCATAGGGAGAGAAACTTCATCTTATATCAACATCCATGGTTTTCCTTTTGTTTCTGTCTATCAAACACATTAAACAGCTGCTGGAGGATCTGCAGAGACGTTCTGGTCCTGAACCATACACTCTGCATTCATTACACTGGATTAAAAACTGCTATTAATAACATCTCATTACATCCTTTAATGAGCTCTGCAGGTGTGTCTTTGAAACCCCAGGCATCAGTAATTGAAATGGCAGGGAGAGCATCTATAATCTAACAGTCTCCTAATAAATAAGACTTTGTCTTCTAGACGGAGGGCTCACATCCTGGGTTTGGGCAATTAGGCTGAGGAATAAATACATTTAGCACCTCACTGGTTTTTCCACAGGCAACTGTATCAGACAGTCCATCACACAGACGAAATGGTGACCGTTTAAAACACACCTCTGGTGGGGGGCAAGTTGGGAGCTACCGTCCAAACAGTTTTACCAAGAGAGCTCCGATCGATTTTTTTGCACCAAGATTATGTGAGTTTAGCATACTGATGGCTGAAAGTCAGGATGTTCTGATAGATTCACTCTATAAAGATCTGCGTTAGTTAAGGCAAAACTAATGATGAGGAAGCTTCAACTCGGGTTACTAAAGGCGAGATATCATTAGTATATTAGTAATGTCCTAATCAGGATTCTTTAATTCTGGTACAAATCTGACGTATTTAAGGTAAAAATCTGCTGATATGGACCTAATCTGATTCCTTAAGTAAAGCTCTTATAATAAAACAATGTTGGTTTCTTTGGAGGATCACGGTGTAGGGAGACAGTTTATCTACACAGAGGATAAACTGTCATATGCAAATGAACAACGTAGGCATTGGTAACAGCTAAGGATAAAAGGGAATCTATGAGTTCTACCTGTAACCTGCAGCTTGTCCTCGCTGACCTCACATTTGAGGTAAAGACGTCCTCTTCTTTCAGTGTGATCAGTTCCACAAAGGCTCGGCACGTTCATAACACACTGGTTATGGACGTTCATGTCACAGGCTGGTGGGACAAAGACAGGAGATGTCAGCAAACACAAATTTAACCCAAATCAAGCTAAACTGAACCAAGATGTTTGCAGAACGTAGCACAAGAAAACTAAATTCCCCATTTTAAAACTTTTTAAAAACAATTTCTTTTAGCAACCAATCACCATCTTTTAAAAAGTAATATGGACAATTACCTTCAGTATGGCCTTCTTTTATTGCACCTATTTCTCCAGATGCATTTAAAGGGACTTTACGGAGTTTTGAATTTTTATGCTCGCGATCGCCCCCTCAGGTCAAAAGTGTAACGGCAGCTTCAATAGTAGGCTCGTGCACGAGGCACGCATGCTGTACGTGCACACTCCTTAACGAAAATAACAGCTGAGACAGTCAGCTCCGTGTGTGTGTGTGTGTGTGTGTGTGTGTGTGTGTGTGTGTGTGTGTGTGTGTGTGTGTGTGTGTGTGTGTCCAGGAGGACAGAGGACAGGAGAACGTGCAGCTAATTAATGAAATAATTTGGTTCTGGACTTTTCTCTTCAGCACAGCCGACAAAGGTTTATGATGGGTCAGTCCTCCTGCATGCTCAGATCATTCCCTTCCCTTGCTTGAAAAATTGTTCCAAAATGAAAGTTGAACCCACATCTTTTTTATCTGTGAATTCAATGCTGTTCGGCGAGTCTCAAATAAAAATTTGGGCATCTTACTGTAAAAAAATATACCATTAATGTAAAAAATAAACAGGCGGATTGGTTCGGCGTCTGCAGTGATGCGGACGCTGAGCCGATCTGTCGTGGTGAAGAGGGAGCTGAGCCAGAAAGCCAGGCTCTCGATTTACCGGTCGATCTACGTCCCAATCCTCACCTATGGTCATGAGCTTTGGGTAATGACCGAAAGAACGAGATCGCGGATACAAGCGGCCGAAATGAGTCTCCTCCGTAGGGTGGCCGGGCTCAGCCTTAGAGATAGGGTGAGGAGCTTGAACATTCGGGAGGGACTCGGAGTAGAACCGCTGCTCCTCCGGATCGAAAGGAGCCAGTTGAGGTGGTTTGGGCATCTGGTCAGGATGCCTCCTGGACGCCTCCCCGGGGAGGTGTTTCGGGCATGTCCTGCCGGCAGAAGGCCCCCGGGTCGACCCAGGACACGTTGGAGAGGTTACATCTCCAATCTGGTCCGGGAACGCCTTGGGGTCCTGCCGGAGGAGCTGGTGGACAAGGCCGGGGAGAGGACGGCCTGGAGCTCCCTAGTTGGGATGCTGCCCCCGCGACCCGGACCCGGATAAGCGGAGGAAGACGACGACGACGACGTAAAAAATAAACTCTAACTAAACCATATTCACATCCAGAATCTAACCCGGGTCTTCTGCACAGGAGTCCGACGTCTTACTAGGTGAGCTAAAGCACTAATGATGTTTTTTGTATCTGTAACATTTATATCCTTGATGACAGCTGAAACAACGTTCAAAGAACGGTTCAGAGCAAAAATGGCTATTTTGTTGCTAATTAGCAGGAAATATCTAGAAGAAAGTTCTACAGAAAGTAGCTAAGGGTCCTCAGAAATGTAGCTAGCTTTGTCACTAGGCGTTAGGAACAGCGACAAAGTGGCACTGCCTCTCTCTCTGCTGCTAACGCTACGGATAGCAAATGCTACGGGCGATGCCTGAGCGTGAACGCGCATGAAGCAGCCTGCTCGACCCGAGCATCTCTCTTTTTCTGTGATTTTACAGAAAAACAGGCAATCACAGTAAAAATGCCAGGGCTCATTCTACAGGACCAGGGCATTGCAGGAGAACGTATGAAGAAGACATTTATTATTTCTATACGTGTTTTGGCTGTCAAACTTCCATAATGCCCCTTTAATCTCATTTCATATTTGGCACAATAATTAAAGACTTGTTTATCCTAAAAGCTGCATGAGAGAGGAGATCACAAGATTACGACCCAGATTCAGCTTCGTGACGTTGTGCATACATGTCAGCCAGCTGAGCCGCCTAGCCCTGGATAGATAATGGTTACGTCATCATGTCACAAAAAGAAAAATGGTTATCGTGTTACTAAAGTCTTCATTAGAACATTTCATTCCAAATTTAGGATTTATTTTTATTAAGAGCTTTCACATTTAAGGTTGTGTGACTTTCTAAGTGAATAATGTCAACTCATCTTGACATTTTGAAAGCGTTTTGCTATAATCTGTAGTAACATGTGGAGATCATTAGCGCTGTAAGATGTTCTTCTACAGGTGAAACTCTATAAATAATATGGAACCAGACTGAGAGACAATGTAAAGGCTCAGTAACCCTTTGCATGTGTTCTGGATTCATCATCAGCTGATTCGAGTGTTACACTTTGAGTCTAGAATTTAGAACATTTTCTCAATCTTCTAATTGTCTGAGATAATGAATTTGGGGTTTGCAATAGCTGTAAGCCATATTCATAACAGTTACAACAGATAAAAGCTTGCCAAATCTGGCTTTGGACGTAATGAGTCTCTCATTTATTAGTTTCACCTTTTAGGTAGAATTACTGAAAAAATGAATTTTTTATGATATTCTGATTGTTCAAATTTCACCTGTGTGTAGTACTGCTCCACTTTGACCAGAGCTAATTTGGTCCTTCTTCTATAAGTTAGATTTATTCAGTAATGTTTTCAGGGTAACACTACAATAAGGGCCCCTTAATGTTACTTAGTGCATTATTAAACATTAATTAACAAAGGACCCCTAACGTTCCCAATTTGTTTAACTATTAAGCGTCCTTAACGTTATAACAAAGGGCGGGGTGGGGTGGGGGGGGGGGCACTTAGTAATGCATTAATTAACATTAATATTAATATTAAAAGTCTCTGAAATGTCATATCCCAACCGCCCCCTCTCCTTGTTTACTGGGAAACCTGGACGATGTCCCGACTGAAACATCTTTGGTTCACGTGGTTCTGACTGCCATTTGCATCGCTAAGAAAACTATCCTCAAGAATTAGAAAAATAGGGATACTCTCTGCATTAACCAGTACAGAAATCTTTTGTTAGATCATATTACACTTGATTTAGCCTCTGCTTCCACTTCAAATCAATCTCTCTGGGCTCCTTTGATCGATTCCATCACATAGCGATGATGGGGGACCATTGATGTTGCCCTGCGGGATGATGTGTGTGTGTGTGTGTGTGTGTGTGTGTGTGTGTGTGTGTGTGTTTGTGTGTGTGTGTGTGTGTGTGTGGGGGGGGGGGGTCTGAATTTGGAGTATCCGGATGTTCCCTGGGGGTGGGTTCACTGGGAATGTCTGGGACTGGGGGGCCGTTGCCCCCCTCTGGAGGTGCTTGGGTTGCCTCGGGGGGTGGACTACTGGCGGTTATGAGTGGGGCCCCTTAGAGGTCTTGGCGGCAGCCATGGGTCACTGCCTGGCAGCTGCATTGCCCCTAGGCGGGTCTGGGTGGGGGTCTGGGGGCTCGGGGTGGCCGACCCCGTGTGGGGATCTGGGTGGGGCCTTGGGGGTCAGGTCCTGACATGTATGCTGCCGGGAAGAAGGCAGGAACATGCAGCAGTGCCTGGCCCGGGTTCAGAGGCCTCGGGTAGCCCTTGGCTCCTCTGCTGTCCCATCACAGGGAAGGGGGAGGTCCAGAGGGAGAGGACCCAACCTTTCCTGGATGTCCTATGTCTAATATATTCTGGAAGTTGTGCAAATGCAGGGATGGGCATAGATATTCTGCTGGGGTGGGGCTGGGTTGGTGCCTTCGGACTCCGTGAGGCTCTGTAATGCTGCTGCTTTGGGCCCTGGCAGGATGGACTGGGGTCTCCATGCCCTGGGTGGCAGTTTGACAACAGAGGTGCCTATTGGAGCCAGTGGGGGAGCTGGCTCCCTGGAGGGCTAAGCCCAACCAGCCATTCCTCCCCATACCCGCATATTTCTCTCCTCCTGCTTCCTCACATCATCACACAAACATGCACATGGGACCTTAGGGGGTGGACAAGTCAGGGAGTGCTGGCCTGTGGCAGCCTGCCCCCCAATTTTTTTGCACCTTATCAAGTCAAAGTCAAAGTCATTTTTATTGTCATTTCTACCACATGTGCAAGACATACAGAGAAACGAAATTGAGTTTCAGTGCACACAATTCAGAGATCAGACATACATGGGTAAGACACATGACAAGAATTGGTGACTACGGTCATTCGCAACATGAGTCGCGCTACCTTAATAGATAGATGAAAAAGGTGTTACATGAGGATAGTTGGGGGTAAGGTAAAAAAAAAAAAGGCATAGCAGAGTAAGACCCAGCGGGGAGTAACTCTATTATACAAAAAAAAAAACTCCTCAACATAGAAGCACAAACAGCACAGATACAAAACATCAGAGTCCGATGTGCCCGCTCACCACAGCCATGGAATACACCTCATCAACACACAACACTATATTGGAGCAGGTGGAGGGAGACTAGGGGTCTTAGCACACCTCTGTTGTTGCTTGGCTTCCTGGGGCTGGAGGCTAGGAGGGAGATCTGGCCGTCTGGTTGGGGTCTGGGGTGGTGGGTTGCTGTGCTCAGCGTTGGGCGGGGGAGCCTGCTCATCAGCACCCCAGCAGAAAGGGTCAAACTCTGGTAACCGGTGATGGTTGTACCCCATGTGCAGCAGTACCGGGACCAGAGTGAATAATGAACTGATGTTCATTGTTTTCATTCATTATTTTGTTCAGAGTCTCCTTGGGGTTCCTGTGTTCTGGGGCAGTGTCTGGATCTCTGGGACTTGGAGCTCCCCCCGTCTCCTACGCATCTTTGGGGGGCAAATCTGTGGTCCTTCACACTCCATATTGGACGCTCCCATAGAGAAACCTTACATAAACAAGCGCGTGTACACACACAGGTGCTCACATGGTGCTCTCAAAAGTATGGGCTTGGGCACGTTCAACACATGTCTTAAGACTATGGTGGGCACTTAATGCACTGTGATTTATTATCGTGTGACTGTTCAGTTAAACAATGTTGATTATATATTTCTTCATCAAGTTGACGCAGTGATAGCTTGATCTTGTTGTATTGTTGTTGTGTCCCTTTTTTTTTGTTGCTTTTTTTTCTTGTCTCTTCCTGCAGGTCTAGAAGCAGACTCTTGTTCATTATTGTTTATTTTTGTGGAATCCCCCCACCCCCTTCCCCCCTCTCTCCCCACCTTTTGTCTTTTCCTTTCTCTTTCACCTCTGTCTCCGTGTCTGGTCGGAATTACAAAGCATTCAAAAACAATAACAATAAAGTTTCAAGTATCAGGCGTGACATTAAAAGCAGACGCTTTGATGCTCCACCTGAGAGTAAATCTATAAGGCTTGTTACCAAACATTCAGACATCAATTCTGTTTGCTTCACAGCCAGACAGGACACGGTAAAAAATAAATTAATTAATTAAAAAAATACATTAATAAATAAATTAATATTAGGCAGTACTTTATTTAATAGTCAATTAATGCTTAATAATGCACTAAGTAATGTTAATAAACAGCCCCTTATTGAAATGTGTTACTGTTTGAGCTGGAATTTTTACAAGCTTTTAAGATTTTTTAGACTCTTAAAACTTTATTTAGAGTTTTGGTACTGTTGATTTTTTTTCCTCACCTGGCAAATAGTGGTTCCTATTAATTTTACTGTGTATATCTGTACTTATTGATTATGACTTTTTTGTCTAACTATTACTTTGGGTTTTAATGTTTGCTTTCTTATGTACCATACTAACCTTCTGTAATTGGTAAAATGTATTTTTCCTGTGTAAATAATAAAACAAAGTAATATTTAGTGGTTTTGTTATCTAATAGGGTCAAGCATCCTTCAAGTGTAAAAGGTGGAAGTTAAATTCAATTCAAAAATACTTTATTAGTCCCAGAAGGAAATTGATTGGCCTAGGCAGACATAACTTAGTTTGGATGGCTAGCAAACACCTGAGTTAGCTTCGTTCTGGTCTTTCAGCCAATTCTACTTATCCCAGGATGCACTGATTGCCTCTTCGTGTTCATTTTGTTTTTCCCCTTTCCTTTTCCTTTCTCTTTCCCTTTCATCTTTTGTTATAGTTGTTGTTATTTTTCAAGTTTTTTAATTATATTTTTAGTCATTTCTTTCTTTCTTTCTTTCTTTTTAATTTTTTTTTGTTCTTGAGTTAATATAATCCATTTTTTTCATGCAAAACAATAAAAAGTTATCCAGTAATGTCTTTTAACATAAATTTAAGTTAAATTCTACTTAAACTAATAAATCAAGTCCATGAAGCGGTCCAAAAAAATCACTTTTAAAAACCCTCCTGTCACCTCTGAATGATATCTGACAATCAAACCATCCACGTCCCATCACAGCATGCTCTTAATATTCCTAATTAACTCATTCACTGCCATTGACGACTAAAGTCTGATTCCAAGATGGCGCCGTGAGGTCGGCTGCCGTCACGATTGCTCCGACCACCTCTCCGTTTGTTTTGGATTTTTCAAAGTTTGTTTTTGCGTTCTAAATCGTTAAATTAATCACCATTGGGTACATTAGGTATGACAGTGCCACTCTTGTTTCTATTGGTGTACAATGTACTCACAGTTCGGGGTTTTTAACTCTGGATCTGAGCTGGCCGAGTGAAATCTTGAGGGAGAACAACAGCGGCGGCCTCGAGGGAAACGTGCCGGCGTCAGGAACAGGCTGAGAGCCTGTGCACACCGCACACCTCTGCCTAGCATCCTGCTCGCCAACGTCCAGTCACTGGAGAACAAGCTTGATGACCTCAGGGCCAGGATAAAGTTCCAGAGAGACATTCGGGACTGCGATCTCCTCTGCTTCACTGAGACATGGCTGACCCCAGCGGTGCCGGACTACGCCATCCAGCCGGCCGAGTTCTTCTCGGTTCACCGCATGGACAGGACACAGGACTCGGGGAAGTCAAGGGGAGGCGGCGTGTGTTTAATGGTGAACAACAACTGGTGCAACAGGCGAACGTTGTTCCTTTGACACGCTCCTGCACACCAAATCTGGAACTACTGTCCATCATGTGTCGTCCTTTTTATCTACCTCGGGAGTTTACATCGGTCATTATAAGTGCCGTTTATATACCACCACAAGCAGACACGGACTCTGCCTTATGCGAGCTGCATGAGGCTCTCACCCAGCACCAGATACAACACCGGGATGCCGCGCTTATTGTGACTGGGGACTTCAACGGTGCCAACCTTAAACGCGCAGCGCCGAACTTTTATCAACATATCACCTGCCCCACCAGAGGTGAAAGGACACTGGACCACTGCTACACTGTGGTCAAAGACGGCTACAAGGCACAATCTCGCCCTCCGTTTGGCAAATCCGATCATGCCGCCATCTTCCTCATGCCAAAATACAAACAAAGGCTCAAACAGGAAGTTCCGGTTCAGAGGAAGGTCACACGCTCGACGGACCAATCGGTGGCTGCATTACAGGATGCACTCAACGACGCAGACTGGGACATGTTCAGAAACAGCTCCGATGACGTCAACATGTTTACGGAAGCGGTTGTGGGATTCATCGGGAAACTAGCGGATGATACAGTGGAGACAAGGACTATCACTACGTTTCCCAACCAGAAGCCGTGGGTGGATAGAACCATCTGCGAAGCTCTGAGATCCCGCACCGCTGCCTATAACACGGGACTCGCGACGTGGGACATGAACCCGTACAAAGTCGCGTCATATCACGTGCGGAAGGCAGTAAAAGAGGCCAAGCAGCGCTACTGGAGGAAACTAGAGTCACAACTCCAACAGAGTGATTCTAGGAGCCTGTGGCGGGGACTGAGGACAATAACAGATTATAAAGCACCAACAACCGGTATGATGAACGCGGACGCGACTCTGGCAGACGAGCTGAACACTTTCCATGCTCGCTTCGAGGCTGCAGCTAAGGACTCCAACGACGCCAGCGCTAGCGGCGCTAACGGCTGCAGACAGGAAGATACTGCCAGCACCGGAAACATGCTCGTCATCTCCGAGCATGACGTGAGGAGAGCCTTCAAGAGAGTGAACACCAGGGAAGCAGCAGGACCAGACGGCATCCCAGGTCGTATCCGCAGAGACTGAGCATACCAGCTAGCTCCTGTGTTCACTGAGATATTCAACATCTCTTTATCTCAGTCGGTGATCCCCACATGCTTCAAGAAGTCCATCATTGTTCATGTCCCGAAGAAACCCCACCCTGCTTCTCTCAATGACTATCGCCCCGTAGCCCTCAACTCAGAAGTGATGAAGTGCTTTGAACGCCTGGTCAGAGACTTCATCATTTCTTCATTACCAGACACACTGGACCCACTACAGTTCGCTTACCATCCAAATCGTTCTACAGACGATGCCATCTGTCATCTCCTCCACACATCACTCACTCACTTGGACACTAGAAGGGGGAATTATGTTAAAATGCTCTTCATCGACTACAGCTCTACATTTAACACCATAATTCCCTCCACACTCACCACCAAACTGGAGCACCTGGGACTGAGCTCATCTATGTGCCAGTGGATGTCCAACATCTTAACTGGCAGACCACAGGCAGTAAGGATGGGCGGACATGTCTCAGCCCCCACCACTCTCAGCACTGGAGCCCCCCAGGGGTGTGTTCTAAGCCCCCTGCTGTATTCTTTGTACACATACGACTGTGTGGCCAGTACCAGCTCCACCACCATCATTAAGTTTGCTGATGATACCGTCGTGGTGGGCCTGATCTCTGACAACAACGAGGCGGCCTACTTAAAGGAGGTCAGGAATCTGGAGACCTGCTGCAAGAGGAACAACCTCCTAATAAACGTCAGTAAAACGAAGCAGTTGAAAGTGGACTTCAGTTCAAAGCAGGAGAGGAACTACCAGATCCCCGTCATCAACGAGTGCCCAGTGGAGAGAGTGAGCAGCTTCAAATACCTCGGTGTTCACATCACGCAGGACCTGTCATGGTCCTGTCACATCAACACCATGGTGAAAAAGGCCCGGCAGCGTCTCTACTACCTCAGACGCTTGAGAGACTTCCGACTGCCCCCCAGGGGGCTCAGGAACTTCTACTCGTGCACCATAGAGAGCATCCTGACGGGGAACATCATAACCTGGTTCAGGAACAGCACCATGCAGGACAGACGAGCTCTACAGAGGGTTATTCGATCAGCTGAGCGCACCATCCGCTCCGAGCTCCCTGACCTGCACTCGATCTACAGCAGGCGGTGCTGGACCAAGGCCAGGAAGATCGTGAAGGACCTCAACAGTCCAAATAACAGACTGTTCTCTCTGTTGAGGTCAGGAAAGCGATTCCGCTCCCTGAAGACCAACACAGAGAGGCTGAGGAGGAGTTTCTTCCCGCAGGGGATACGATCTTTAAACCACACCACCACATAGTAAGTGCACACATATATGGTTCTCACACACACCGAACAGTCTGGACTTTGCTTAAGCACAGTTGCACTACAAAGTCACTAAAATGTGGTTTGCACAACTCTGGACATTATATATATATATATATATATATATATATATATATATATATATATATATATATATGTATATATATATATATATATATATATATATATATATATATATATATATATCATTTCCATTTAATACTTGTTCAGCCGCTGTTTTGTATAGATATTTTTATTTCTTTATACATTCTTATACATTTACATACTGTGTATTTTGTTGTACAGTTACTTTATTCTCAACTTCAACTTATATATATTTTATCTTATTCATTCGCAGCTACATTTACCTTTTATTCTAATTTGTATTGTATTGTGTATTTTGTTGTAAAGCTATTCTATTATTCAACTTTAATTCAGATATATTTTACCTTACTCTTTCCCAGTTAAATTTTCCCTTCATTTTAATTCGTGGTGTACAGTTTTTTATTTTCAACTCTTACTGTAGGTCACGAGCAGTTGTGTAAGGCATTTCACTGCATTTCGTACTGTGTATGAATGTGTATGTGACAAATAAATTTGAATTTGAAGTCATCATTTTAAATCCAACCGTTCACTGCCAATGACGACTAAAGTGGTCATTTGCATATTTTTACTGTGTGGGCATCGGAACGAGCTCCGACGCTGAGAGAACAAACATCTCAGCTCTAAAGCCGATCTTCATCCGCATACATCACACGTCACGTGATCAGGATGCAGAAAATCCATGTGTTAGGAGATCGTTTTGGGCCGCTGCTGTAAAAAAAAGTGAGGCGCGAACCAGAAAAGCTTCTGCCGATCACAATTCAACAACGAATTATGAAAGAACGGATAACTCGAAATGCGCAGATTCAATTCAATTCAAAAATACTTTATTAATCCCAGAGGGAAATTCATTGTAAGAGGTGAGTCTCCGCTTTGTTTTGTTTGTTTTGGTTGTTTTGGCGTCAACATTATCCTAGCGTGCAACGTTCTGACTCTTAAAAAAAACAGTAAAAACAGTGAGAAACACTGGCAGCGAAGGGCTTTACCCAGTGGTGGGCAGTCAGGGCCAGCAAAGCCTTCTCTGCTGGCCTAAACGTACTCAAAAACGTAAATGTATTTTTTTTCCTTTGGTAAATATTTTTAAATAAAAAAAATGTTCACTGGTCTATTTTCTTTATATCCTATTATACCCACTTGGCTGCGCTGCTTCCAGTGTTAAAATACCAAGGCTGGGTGTTATCCAATCAGATTTAAGCTAGCTTGTGTTTTCAGGCAGATTAGTCTGATCTAGGCCTTCAGAATCAATCGAGAAGCCCACTGTCCGCTGTAAGTGAATGGAGACGATCTAGTTGTGATAGCCAATCAGCTCACGAGTCAGCTTGGCCCAGGCCAGCTAGCTGGCCTCACGCAAAAGTTGACATGAACGCATCCTGTGATTGGATGAGCAGTAGTTAGAACTTTTCTAGCGGCATGAAGCAAAATATCAAAACTAAACACAGAGATTTGTATCTATAGGCAGCTATCGGTGTATTTTTGAACACATGATGGCTGAAAGAGGAGAAGAGACAGACTTGGATGCAGATTTACTTGCCACACCATTTTCCAGACGGACCTTTCAAGAAAAAATGGATCTTGTGAGAACAGGTCGTCCGACTCCAACGCTAGCTGGCTTGTCCCAGCAGGAGAAAGGATTTGTTCGTCATTTTCAGGCAAGCAACTATGAACGGTACCCACGGCTAACAGCTTCAGAGAACCGCTGCAGGTTATTCTGCTGGGAATGCCTGTTGCTGGCATCAGATGAATTTGGTAGCATTAAAACGCATTAAAATGTACGCCAGAAACACGACCCGACAGACACGTCTTTCAGCATTAGCCTCCATGTCCATAGAAAAGGATCCACTCATGGACCTGAAGCGCACAGGTAAACTGTACAGAGCCATTGAGGTTTTCCTGAGGAAAGAAAGAAGGATGGATTTTATTTTCAAATGAGCAGGAGAGGAGGAGATCCATGCTGGACATTTATGTTGGTGAGTAGAAACATTTTATTAGTATTTTTTAATGTTTTGTCATTTTATTTTGTTAATAATCAATGGTAACGAAATAAAATGGCTAAATGAAATAATTCTATGTTCTGTTTCTATGCAATTTATATTGTGAATGACGTGGTGTGTGCAGCTGCGCCAACATGTTCAATTGTTTCGCGGTACAATTTTCTCCAAAACAAATGCAAATAATGTGTTTGCTTTACTTATTTATTTTATTGTCTCATCTCTTAAACCCGTCTTTCATTTTTGAGATTTGACAGTATCCGTGGACTTAGTTTCCTACTCTCAATTGGGAATGCGAGTTTAAAGGTTCCGGAAATGACGTCGTACCCAGCCACTGGTGTGTGTGTGTGTGTGTGTGTGTGTGTGTGTGTGTGCGTGTGTGCGTGTGTGTGTGCGTGTGTGTGTGAGAGAGAGGTTTCTCCAGCTGTGATGTCCTATTGATGGTATTTTAAGGTGTGTTAATTTAGATTGGACTGAATAGGAAATCACTGAAGGCCCAGGGGTGGAATGCACCGCCCGTCACTGGCTTTACCAATCAGGAAACGGCTGGTAGCGAATGAGTTAATGGGACTGTCCAAAGGTTTACAAATGTATCACAAATTTTCAAAAACCGAGAAATTACTTAAAGATTTAGATTGCAATTTGACTTAGAAAATGTTCTTAATGTTTAAATAAAACAAGAATAAATAAAACTGATGATTTTCAAATGTTCAACTAATTTGGCCAAAACACACACATCAGGTGGTTTGTAGAACAAAGCAAGTCATGTGAGTTGGATCTAAGGCCGACTTAAATCCAATAAAGGAAGGTTTCAATGAGGATTGAGGGAATTTCAATAAAACACAAAAAGCACATTGGGGTTCTGAGTTGGATGAAAGCATCAGGAAGATTCTTTGTAAGGAAACCTCTGATGATGAAAAAGTGTCTGAAATACTCAGGGGAAAGTAATTTATACGAGTATTTTTGAATAAACTAAGTCAATATGCACTGTAGAAAAGCAAAAAGTTAAAATTTCATCTACTTTTCTTTTGCTGATCCTGATTTAATACTACCCACATATGCTATTAAACTCGGTACATCTCCAAATGATATACAAGATTTTATATTTCAACGTGTTACAGGATACTGTGTAACTTAAAATCACTTTAATAACGACCATTTTGGATATTACAGTGTAATTGTAGTACTCACAGTCACACTTCATGCCCTGGTGAATGAGACCATAGAGCAGAGAGCCACAGTGATCACAGAAGGTGGGGCTCCCATAGGTGTGGATCTTGAACTTGTGTTTTGTTCTGGGATCCTACAGGATAGAGAAGGAAAATACATCAGTGGGTCTCTGATTTATCAAAGGGAATCCATTAACAGCTAAATCATTAAATGAAAACCCACAACTAAACACAGCTGTGTTTAAAGTGTTGCTGATAACAGGTCACCAGGAAATATGTAAAGTTGTTTTTTAATAGGTTTTCTTGTTTTTGTAAGTTATAAACCTGTAAAATGATTAAAAGGTGTTTAAAAGATGCTCCATTTTTAGGTAGTCATCCTGAAAAACAGACCACCACCACCAGGATTACAGCCTGGCCTTCTAACTGGCCATCACTCCTATCCTGCTGGGTGTTACATTCATATCAGTTCATAAACAACACAATCATCAGTAGAACACCGTCATATCTTCACTCATGACTCATCACTTCCTACAACCAGCGCAATTTACGTTCCAGTGACTTAATCACTTTGGTTATTCCCAAAGCTCGTACCTCCTTTGGCTGCTCCTCATTCCAGTTTGCTGCTTCCAACAACTGGAACGAGCTGCAAAAATCACTAAAGCTCACTATATTCATTATCTGCCTTCAATAATTCATTGCAATCAATAGTTGCTGATGAATACCTCTGCGTGCTTAAAGATTGTTTTAAGTCTGTTTTGAATGCTTGTACACATTGTAAATGAGAACAGTCCATTGTCTTTATGTCTAATTATTTTATCTTGTTTTTTATCCTACCTGTTTTTCTTTGGTGTAAAGCTACCTATGAGTCTGTTGCTGCTGCCTCTTGGTCAGATCGTCATAAATGAGAATGAGTTCTTAATCGACTCATCTGTAAAAAATAAAGGTTAAAATAAAGCCTCTGAGAATCACACGTTTTACTGTTAAACAGATCTAAGATCAACATTCTGCACCACACACACACTCAAGTCGAGCTTTACAAGTACGGTCCTGAACTAAATCACTGTTTGGATAATTTCTGCCAAGCTGAACCACATAAACAGGTGAATCCGGAGGTGTCCATGGTTCACGGTCTGCTTTCAAAAGCCATACAAATAAAGATTTGTAATTCAAGTCACTCATGCAAAGACACGAAAAATTGTGAAAACTAAGATCTTTGAAGAAAAATAATATTGCATTCAAAAGCTGATACACCCCTCAAAGATCGACCCATTCAAATAAAAACTTTGTATTCTTTGGCTGCATGTGGTATATATGTATATTAAAATAAATTTAAGTACATACTCCACTCAGATCACAAAAACGAAATAAGACATTAAAGGAGCTTTATGACAGAAGTGAGTCCATGTTAAAGGTGCTGCCCTGCATTTAACCACAACTTCTCCTGTTAGCATCACATTTCAAATACAAACAGAACAAATATTCTAAATATTTAACACTAAGCACATTTATGACTTGGCAAAAAACTAGGCAACAAGTGAAAACCTGGGATGCTCGATATTGGCTTTTAAACCGATATCCGATATACCGATACTGTCTGACTCTTTTCTGATACTGATAAGTGCTGGGAGCCCACTGAAAAGAAAACTAAAACATTTAGGTTACTAAAATCACATCTCTTCTATCATGCATGCTTACATTTTAAATATTTTTGCAAAACAACAACTTCAATTTAAATAAAGTACAACATCATTTAACAGCAGTTGATGCTCATTCTCTCTAAGCGTGATGCTAAGATGTATTTATTAGCTAGTAGGGATGTGTATTGGTGAAATATTAGCGATACGATACGTATCACGATTCTGGGGAGACGATACGTATATCAAGATATATTGCGACACATTCAGTCAGACAATATTAGTGATTTTTTTAGACTGAATTTATTGTAGGAAAATTTAATAAAGTGTCCAAACTGATACTCAACATGTTTAACATGAGGTATCTGAACCATAATAGAGGGACTTATAATTCGTTGGTAAAAATCTAAACCCAATGCACACTGCTTCAATCTAGCGGTCAGCATTTGAATTGTACCAAGAGAAAATAAAAATGCACAAATGTTTGCATGTAAATTCTTCCAAAAATCTGATACGCAGCTTTTGAATATCGATATAATGTTGCAGGAAAAAATATCACAATATAATGCCAAATTGATATTTTCTTACATCCCTATTAGATTTTTTTTTCTGTGTATTGCAGTTACAGTGATGAAACATTTTTAAAGATCTTTAGATAAGAAAAGCAAGCCTCGGGTGAAGAGTATTGTGTTTGTTTTAGTTGTTGTAAGCTAGCTACACGTGCAGACAGCAAATGCTTTCTACAAAAGGTCACATTTCTAATTCACGTTTTGCCAAATGAACTAAAATATCTCAAAAGATTGAACTCAGATTGAACTGTTGAACTGTTTTATTTTATACTTGAACTGTTATATTTTGACATACTGAGGGTGAGGAGAAGTAGCTGAAGAGTTTGATGTATAATATGTGTATGGTGTGTAAAAGTTGCGTCATTCAAAGACTGAAAACCAATACCGATACTTTCTGATATTAAATTTTATTGTGGCCAATATTAATGGTAGACTAATAATATCGAACATCCCCAGTGAAAACCCAGCCATGAGTATACGGAAGAATTATCGCAAAGGTAAAGCAGGAAAAGTGTGGCTACAAAATAGAGAGTACATAATTCAGGTGAGATTATAATTTCACTCTTACAATAAAAAAAAATTAGTAAAGCTAAATGCATCAAATACTGAGTGACTTTTCTTTTTCTTCTTTAAAAATATTAAGATCAAATGTGAAATGAAAAACAAAAGGCTGTTGACCAGGACCGATACTTATAACTCATTAACAAAGAGAGCACCCTGTCATTTATGTCTGTGACGGTGTGAGCCAGAGAGGCGCCACCATGATCGGTGTCAGCTTGACACCCGCCCTCACGACTACAAGTCTGTTGTGTGCAGCTGCAAAAGCTCTACCCCTTTCATTATTCTTATATTTAAATGCTTTTATCTAACATAATCTGTTACAATAAGGGACCAGATCCAGAATGTGTCCAGCAGGTTGTGAAACTGGAGACTGGAAGCATTTTTACCCTAACAGTGTGCACGCCTTAATGCGCACGAGTTTATAAATCACCCCAGAGGCTTCACACCTTAACTGGAAACGCTTTATTTTCACCTTGCAAATAAACATTCCTGAAAATTCCACATTTCAGCCACGTGAGGGCTGCTGGGATTTATGACATATTTTTGTTGTTAACAATGGAAACTTTTTTTCACAGTAGCATCTCACGGTTTAGTGTGTTTCTCGGTATGTTGCCCATTAACAACACCCACTCATGTAGTTCTCACATTAAAATTTTGACTCTTAAAAACCCACATGCTTCATTTTGCTTTTTGTGTTTCTATTTTAACATTTAAACTCATAATCAGAAACCTTCTATCTCTTAAAGCTCAAATTGGTGGAAGCTAAACTAGAAAATTGTGCTTTAAAATGAGTAAAAGGTAAACCAACAGGTGACAAAACGGTCCCCATAACCTAAAAATGCACACTCACTTGTATCACATCGTAATCAATTAATAGGGATGATAGCAGCAGGAGGTGTACCATTATAGCACAAACCAAAATGAGAGAAGAAAACAAAAACGAGTGAAGAGATGGACAGATAGAGGGGTGAAAGGCTGCACCGGCAGCTTTTATTCATCCTGAAGGATTATCCTGTTGTCCCCTCATGCCCTCCTCCATTGAATGGATCAGTTATGGCAACCAAGAACAATCCTGTGCTGCAGATAAATTGTGGATTTCTGGTAAAAGCCGCGTGAGCTTTTAAAACAATCATGGCTTAATGGTTACCAGATAATGGAAATCACTTATGGCACAGAGGCAAAATTATTACTAGTAAACAGTCTAAGTGTCAGGAGGTGCTTGACATGTGCAGCTGCAGAAAAAGATTATGAAATAGAAACAACCAAAACAGTAGCAAAATCTGTGGTGAAGAATAACATTCAGCTGTCAATGAGGTAGACATGTATTCCTTAATGGTTACCATGATCAGTGGTAGCATAAATACCCTCTTTTCTGTATTTGAAATGCTGACATTTTCTAATTCATGGCTCCAAATCAAACAATGAGGCCTTGAAACTAACTCAAGTAATGAAAAAGTATAAATTAGGGTGGGACTCTATTAAAATAATTAATCAGATGCTTTGTGATTAATTAATCTTGATTAATTTCATTTTAACCATTCAAGACAATTTGCCCCAAAGCTATTTTATTTGAATAAAAATAATTCAGTGAAGCACAGATATACCCACGCTGAGTATTCTTCTGTAACCACATTGTACATTTGATTTCTTTGATCTCATTATAAAGGTAACCATAGCGGAATTTGTTGCAAATAATATTGCATGCAACATAGTAAATGTTGTGTACTGAACTGAACACTAGGTGGCAGCAGAGCACTGCTAATATACATAGAGGTGTAGTGCAGAATTCAGGGGAAGTTCTGCTGAGAGCTACAAGATGAATGCTGCACTTGTCCCTCCTGCTGTAAGAAAGTTCTTATGGAGAAAGTTACTGCCTGCCTGCTTTCTACCAACTACAAAACATAATAAAAATTATTCTTTCATTCTTGTCTTCGTGAAGAGTGATTCGTTATGATTTGTTTATTTGTAGTTTCAGTTATGTTTGGAGCACCTAAAAAGGTTATATGGTCTTGGCTCCACAGCTTTCTAAGAGATGCAGCTTGATGATGTTTATTGATAGGGCATAACTTTTGATGCTAAATGTTTTGACCCCCAATTGGGGCTGGAAAGTTTTAGCGTTGGGTGTTAAATTCCCACTCTTGTAATGTAAAGTTAAAAAAGCAACTGTAATTAATGAAATGAATTCAGAAACACTGATTTAGCCTTCTAATTGATGCTGTTTGTTTGAGTTTTTATTTTTGAAAAATAGCATTTTATGTTTGTTTAATATTTAAAGTTGTTTAAGTGTTTTAGATTTTGTAATTGAGATTTATTTTAGCTGACTGACTGTAAATCAATGAAAACACATGCTAATTTAGAAAAAATATACTAAATTCAAAATATGTGAACTACATTTGATGAAATTCTAACGTGATAGCTTTGAGTAAGACAATCCAAGTACGCATTTGTTTTTGGGTTGAGAGGGTATCTAAAGATCATATGTAGACTAAAATCAGAATAATGGTTTATAAAGACGCGCCCAAACAGGTTTAAGCTATAACGTTCACCAAACCAATGGTAACAAAAAGGAAAGAAGGTGGGTATTTCTGGCATATCCCATTATTCATGTTGTTTTTTTGTCATCTTTTTGCTCTGTTAACAAGAACTAAGGTCAGAGACAATAATCAGACAATTAAACCTGTAAATGAGTGGACCTGACTGAACACCACTAGATTAACACATCCTCTCTCTCAGCTGTAAGGTAGAGGAGTTTACATCCTGTAGGATTTACACCAAATTACGAGCAAATGATGGTGGAATTTGAGCCAGGCTCAAAGGTCCTTCGAGAAACTCAAAATGAAACAGCAAAAACAACAATTACTCAACATGAAATGTCAAAGTGAAAGAACGGGTGTAGAAAGATGAAGTCTGGGATGTCCAAGACGCAAAAAAGAGTTTTTCCATCTAAAAATATTTTAAAAGTAAGTTAGTTAACCGAGTTGGTCTATAACAAATATCCGGTTTATAGGAATATGTCAATGTCAATGTCAAGTTTAATTTTATAGCACATTTCCAACAATCAGAGATTGCACAAAGTGCTTTACACAGACAAGCAGTAAAAATAAAATGATAAAACACTGAGAAACATCCAGTAGACCCTAGGTTAAATAAACTAATGATAAAATGAGATAAAAGCAAGGGTAAAAAGGTAGGTTTTTAAAAGAGACTTAAAGGCAGAAAGGCTGTTAGCAGACCTAATCTGTAGGAGAAGGCTGTTCCAGAGCTTGGGAGCGGCCACAGAATAAGCTCTGTCGCCTCTGGACTTCAGCCTAGACTGGGGAACAGATAAAGATGTAGAGAGGATGATCGCAAGTTTCTTTTGGGGACATGAGTGTTTGAGTTCCGACAGATAAGGAGGGGCTAAATTGTGTAGTGCCTCAAAACAGAGCAGCAGCATTTTAAATTGAATCCTGTAAGTGATCGGGAGCATAAGCTTTTAAAACCGGAGATATGTGATCCCTGCGTCTCCTACCTGTCAGCAAGCGAGCTGATGCATAAAAGGTACTTAATATAAAGATAGCAAAGGAATTGGATGACCCCCAGCAGGCCGAGGGTCGGCACCAAAATGTTGGATAATTATTCCGGCTCTACAGTCCAGTCCAGTTCGAAGCAGCACATCAACCAGTTAATGAACATGTTGTCAGAGTGAAGGTGAGCAGGAATCTCCCTGAAGAGTGTCGACGAGCAACTCTAGGCTCTCGGATCGTTTTTTATTTTCTTTACATGCTCTGGTATCAATCAGTTTAATGATTTCTCAGATCCTATTGACATTCCACCTCACTCTTCAAATGTTACAGCGGCGTGAGTTAAAATGTATTTTATTAATCAAAATCACTATAAAGAACGACTGATGAAAGAATAAGTCTCGAACTGTGTACCTGAATGGATGTGACATTCAATATACACAACTCATTCTATTCATACGTGTATCAGATGCTAACAGGGAGCTGAATTACAATCTGTCATTTTAATGCAGATTAATATATGATCAAAGCAGTCTCGAGTCCAAGTCATGTGACTCGAGTCCACACCTTTGTTAAATACTCCCTTTTTCCATCATGCCTCACTGGGAGGGTAGCATTTGAACCTCCTCCCTTTTCCGGTGGATCTCAAACACAAAATATCACTTCTATTGCTGTGTAAACGTCACTTTTAAATACATAAAATAATTGCTTATGTGACAAAGAATGACTTATAATAAATGTTAATGTCTTTGTGCAAGCTACAGGTTTATTAGGACAAGCCACTTGTCCCCATGTCAACTGTTGTTGCTTTAATTAGATAAACAAAGGAATAATGTGTGAATAATGAAGAGCATGGGGCAATCAGTCCCTTGAGTGCAAATGCACACTGGTACTGCCGCTAAAAGTAGGCGGTTGAATAAGTTAATGGCCAGTGGAACAGGGTGAGTCAGGACTATGGTAAAGAATTTGACTGGAGCTGTTAAACAGGTGTTTTCATAAGGAATTCATGGACACCCAGAATAACAATGGCCACAAACATACACTTTGTTTTAGTTGTCCAAGTACCCCTCTGAGGTTACGATGATGAGGGGAGGGTTTAAAGAGAACAATATAAGGCTATCATTTATCCAGACATGAGGTGTTGGCTTGGCGAGCATCTATTTTTAGCATATAAATCACCACCCATCGGCCTTTCACTAAGCTGCTGAACAGGAGGGCAGGTTGCCAATGCAATTTACTGAGGGTTTACCTTGCTGTTGCTATCTGTTAACACATCTGTCTGCCACCACAACCGAACGTAATAGGCAGGGTCGAAGTTGCCTTTCCGATGGGCTTTGACTGAATGAAGCCAGACTCACATAAACTGTTGGGTTTTTTTTTTTTTCAATGGACTAAAGAATCAATTCCAGCCATTTTGGGAGACATTAGATAACATTGTAAGCTGTAAGTTGTTTTTGACATTTAAAGCATGTTTCAGACAACGTTTGACTCATCTGTTTGTGTACTCAGACTATTCCTCGGCTGCTCAAAGAGTATTTATCGTGGGTTTATCAAATCCTCATTTGCTGCCATTTTTGCTAAGGCAAGAAGACCTTTATGAATACCTTGGTCTAAATATTCCGATTACTGTTGTCATTCATGTATTTTGTCTGCTTTTCATGTGAAATTTTTGAAAACTGGCTTCTCAAAAGGATAAATACAAAGGTTGTCAACAGAATGACACGCAAAAGTGAGAAACTAGAGACCTTTGGATAAACTTTATTGCTTGTCTTTCCCCAGCTGGAAAAAGCTAAAGTGTTGGTTATTATAGCACTCCCACGTGTTGATGCTGCAGAGACTTGCTCGTTTGCAGATACTAGTTCATTAGCAGAAACACGCACACACGCTGTAAAAGCATCCTCAAGGTCAGGAAAGGTCAAGGGGGTAGGGCTGTCCCTGCTGTCTCACTGGCTGGAAGGTGATGCTGGTACTGTTTATAAGCTGCTGTGCCAAGACTTTCTCCAGCACATGAACAGGTAAGAAAAAAAAACACCTGTTGATTTATCTGGTCGGGTTACTAACACCGGAGACCAGAAGTAATTGGCTCATCAGGCGCAGGCCATCTGTCAGGTGCTTAAATATTAAAAGAAAATTCCAAGATGGGTCCAAAGTCTCATCTAAATGCCAGCTCCGTGATGGAGTACACTTCTTACTGTGATAAGGGCAGTTGCATGACTGATTATTAATTACTTTGTAGTCGTTGCTCTAAGTGTTGGGCATTTTAAAGCCTCGTCATTTTTTTCAGCTAGATAATTCTGCCTCTGCAATCCAATTTAGGCCTGTACCAGTGTGTAATTATGATCGTGTTGGAAATAATTAAGGTCTGACGGGTTGGGAATGAGTCTTTGCCACATATGGAGGAGTATCCTGGTGTCTAGAGATGGACCGACGGATCAGGTCTTCGTCCTTAGTAAATAAGATGATCCAGATTTTTGTGGTCAAGAGGAAGCTAGACAAAAGGCAAAGCTCTTAATTTACAGGTCAATCTACATTCCAAGCTTACCCTATTCAGTGGCCATGGGGTGTGGATCATGACCGAAAAACGAGGTTCTGGATACGAAATGGCCAAAATGAGCTTCCTTTGTAAGGTGGCCTTTGAGATATGTTTAGAAGCTGAGTCATCGGGGAAGCTCAGAAAATAGTCACTTTGATGGGGATGCCTGCTGCACAGTCGCGTCCCTTGGGAACTTTTCCAGGAACGTTTTACTAGACAGAGACCCCAAGGAGGACCCAGAATTCGCTGGAGGGATTCTGCATCTTCTCTGGCCTAAGAACACCTTGGAATAACAAAAATGCCAACAATCTAATCTAATTTTGTTTAAGTACTTATTTTTCATTTGAATTAAAACCAAAATATTTCAACAGCAGTGCTGTTTTGTTTGGCTGTGGAACTAATTCAGTGACCATAAAGTCAAGAACTCAAGAGCCGCTCATTGGAAAAGCAGTCCCATAAATACTGAAAACAAAACACAGTTTCTCTTCGTGGGGTTCCAGCGGCAGCACGTCGCTTTGAAAGCCACCGCCAAGATTCTCATATTGGAAAACAACAATGAGAGGTTGATGAAGAGATATAAGGATCGGTAAACGTTAACCGATACCAATGCAGTTGCTTGAAAGTGGCTTCACTGTAACTTGTCATTTCTGTTCACCTAATATTTTAGTTTTGTGATCATTTCTATTCAAATATGTTATTTTTTATCTACCTCACAGTCTTTTCCTGTTGAAAGCAGAGAAGAAAATAAAACCTGTATTCCAATTCATTGCATTTGTGTGTGTGTGTGTGTGTGTGTGTGTGTGTGTGTGTGTGTGTGTGTGTGTGTGTGTGTGTGTGTGTGTGTGTGTGGGTGGTAGAAGTATCGGTATCGGTGAGTACTCAGATCCAAGTCCCGGTTTGGAAAAAAGTGGTATCGTTGCATCCCTAATAATTAATAATAAAAACAAACTCAAGAGCAAAAATGCTGAAAAGGCCAGATGACATCTCAGAGCTGATGCTTTTTGGTGTTTTTAGCAAACTTCTATAAATACATGATTGTATCAAACGCATTAAGCAAAGCAGTAACTGACAATGAGCATCAAAATAACACTTAGTGAGTCAGGGTTACGTATGAATAAAGGTCTGAATGTACAATTATCTGTCATGTTAAGCCTGACTCACCACATTTTGACACATAAACCAGTTTATACAGGAATTAGTTTGATCACTCATCAGGCCACAGCGATTAGATTAGCAATCTGGTGAAAAGCTTCTACAGTACTGAAAAAAATTTAAGCATTCCTGTTAGAACTGTAAGTCACTGAAAAATTCTGTTTCTGTGTTGCAAATTGAAAAAATATTTAGCTACCTCCCTGCAGAAATAAGGAAGCCAATCTCAGAGGGCTTTGTGTCTCGGGATGAGCAGGGCAGAGTCAGGTTGACCCATCTGTAACTTGCATCAGTCTATTTCTGGAGAGGAGCTTCAAACCTCCTGCTGGTTCACTTTTAGACTTCACTCACACACATGAAGTCAGGTTTAGACCTTCATGCTTCGATTCTACTTCTGTTCACACTGACAGAATAATGTCCAACTGTTATGACAGGATCTTAAATGCTATTCTGCACTACAGTGATAAGAGTTTTCACTGAGAAGAGCAGTGGTGTTAGATCTAAAACGTGTAAGTTCACATGGCAAGGTAATCACGCTGATTTTTGACCTGATCCCTCCCTTCTGGTCTTAAGGATGCACCCCATTACTGTAACAGCTTTCTAAATAAATCTATCAGATATTCCTGCTGTGTGTGGTGTGTTAGGAGTGCTCTGGTCTGCTTGGAACCTCTTTGGGATGACTCCAAACCAAAATTGGAAATATTCAACGTGTTGCTGTCATGGTCTGCGTCTGCGTCTCCCTCATGTACAGTATCTCCTTGGACCTTTGGAGATTCTTATTTTGGTCCAGAACCCTGTAATCTTCGCCCAGTGGGACATCCCTACTTATTTGTACTTTTGTTTTAATTCCCCACAGACAGAATTCGTTTTGTTATTTCCAACCTGTGGATGGAAAGATTTATGTTTTGTTGTAGTTGTAAATAAACCTGATCATCATTTTACCTTTTAAATCCCGTTATTGTCCCTTCCTTTTTGCACACGAACCAAACTCCCCAGGAAGGGTGGTAACACCACTCACCTCACGCACATAAGTGACCAAAACAAAGCAGCATGGAGACACTCCGTCTCCAACCACCTCTCAGGCAGCAGCCGGCACTCCCAAGATCTACACGTCACCAGAACATAACCAACCAACACAATAAACGCAGTGTTATACAAAATGGGAGGCCTGTAGTGTTTATTCTCTTACAGTAACAATCAATTTTTTTGAGGAATTTATTAGAGATTCTTTGGTTTTTATTAACTGCGCAATAGAAAAATAATCATTAGATTAATTGTCTAAATAGTCATTAGAATAGTCGACTATTCGATAAAATAATCGTCAGAATAATCATTTTAAAAATAATTGTTTACCCCCAGCCCGAGTGAGAAAGAGCTTCAGTTTCTGAAAGGATACTGTGCAGTCATGAAGCCACTCACAGTTGCTGTGGACATCCTACAAGGAGAAGAGAACTGTTACTTTGGCACCCTCCTCCCCACCTTGGAAGTACTGATGTCAAAGACACTGGAGATGAAAGAAGGTCTGACTATTGCAGCTGGCTTACCAGATGCCATAGCACAGGTAAGAACGATTCATCATCACATCTAATTTTCTACTAGTACAAAAAGACTGAATTTAATCAATAGACACAACTCATTTTTACTAAAGCATGTGGTATAGATTTTTTATAACAGGAGAAGTTTATAAATGTAAACACTGATAATTTCATTGGAGCACCCACTGATGTAACCAAAAGATATATGCTCCACTTATCTACATTATGCAATAAAAATAAACATTAATAGCTTTGTGCCACAATTTCTTTTTGCCAAATAAATGTTTAGTTTTGTCTAATCATTTGTCATATGTCTACAGTATATGCTGTAATTTTGATGTTTAAATTTTTTTAGAACTTGTACCAATAACTCAAAAATCACATGGTGGTGTACAGCCTTTAAAATCTTGCTTTAAGAAAAAAATTTTCATTTATTTAAGGTCTGTGTCACTTGGGTGTGTGTTTTTCAGACTATCCAAAGACGGTTTGCTTCTGTCTTGGAAAACAAAGATGCAATGCTTGCAGCTGTCACACTTCCCATGTTCAAACTGCGATGGTTAAAAGACCAGGAGAAGAAAGAGATCGTCAAGGGAATGGTGATAAAGGAGTGCCACAAGCTCATCCCTCAACCTGGTCCTGTGCAGCAAGCAGCCAAGATGCCAGTGACTCCAACAACACCAGACTCAAGCTCCTCCAATGTGCAGGACTTTTTCTGCTTCGAGGATGATGATGATGATGCCTTCAGCACTGTTGAAACTGAGGTATTGACGTACTTGAGAACAACCGAAACAGGTATGGAGATTCTCAAACAATTTCCTACAATAAAGGGGATTTATCTGAAGAAAAATGCAGCTACTCCTTCCAGTGCACCAGTCGAGAGACTTTTTAGCATGGGCAGTCTAGTGCAGTCTCCAAAGAGAAACAAACTGTCAGACCAACGGTTTGAGAGGCTTCTTCTCATGCGTTACAACCACTGGTTTGAAGGCTAAACCTCAACTCAAACATTCACTAGAATCCATGGATATTTTATAACAGAGATCATATACAACAGTTACTTCATGTTGAAACCAGTTTAATTTTTGCACTTGAAATAATACAGTTTAGTTTAAACAAGTTGCTGGCATGCAACTCTCACATAATTTCCTTATGGTTTTTCATAGTTTAATATTTGTTCAATTGGAAAGTTCATTTTCCCCAAGTGGCTAGATATCTGTGAGTGTTCAGATATTAGGGCATTTCTGATCTTCAAAGAGACATTGAGGGATATTTCCATTTTGTTCACCTACTGATATTTACTCTAAGTGTCTTCATTCTGTTTTGTATGAGACCTGTACATTTTTCAAGTAGCATGTATGGCATACAACCAGATGCTTGCATTAGTGGACATACGTGTTCTTTAAGAAAATTAGAATGAGTTTAACTGTCAAATTAGGTCAAACTTAAGTCATTTCTTTTCGAGGTCTGCATTTACTGCAAAAAAAGAAAAAAGAAAAAAACGTGTGTAACACTAACATGTGTTAGTTAAGTAGTCACTGTGGCATTTGTTAGATTTCAGAACACTTATTTCATATGAATGCATGGTGTTGCTCAGAAAAGGTTTGAAATATTTTTTAAGAATGTTCTATGGAAATATTACACTTCGGCAGTTGTATGGTCCTGAAACCACTTTATTATTTGCACTTTACCAAATACATCCAGCCTCCTTTAAGTTACTGGCATTGAAGTTGAGCATTGCTCATTGATTTAATTTTTTACCAGGTGTTATTTTTTATTTATTTGTTTTTGAAATCATTCACTGGCCTGACTTGATTAAAATAGTGTTTACAACTTACATTGTGTTTGAGTTTGAATTATATTTTGTACATTAATGTAGATTCTCAGTCATCTAGGACATGATGATCTTGAACTTTTAAAATTAAAGCAACTGTACTTTTTTCTTGAAGTCCAGCTTCTTAACTCTTAAAGAGCAAGTCACCCCCGACCAGAGTCTTACTCCAGTCCCACTTCGCGTTTGAAAAATGCAACAAATGCTATAGCCTGGCAGACGAGAGGGCAGAGCCACTAACAAATACACACACACATACAGGCTCACAACAAATTTGTGACATCATATGGTACCAGCTAAGCCATAGGGTACCTCTTAAGCCTGGTTTATTCTTCTCCGTCAGCTCCGCAAGGGACAGACACGCACGGATTGACGGAAGCATTTTGCTCTCATACTTCTCCGTCTCCTGGAGAGTGTTGCAAAGCAATTCCCCGGCAGGACAACAGAGGGCATAGCGCTGTTCTGTGGTATCCTGTCATGTATCCGTTCCAAGATAGCTCCCCACCTCTAAAACCACGTTTCCTGTCATTTCCGTCCACAAATAAAACGCTTTCTGCGTATCTTTTCACTCCTGCAGTCACGGGAGAATTAAACGTTCATATTTTTAGAGTTTTTTCGCGAGGTATTCTTCAAGCTTCTCCGTGTCTGCCGCTAGTTATCCTCGGCTCTCTTTGCAATGGTGGGACTGTAAACAACAGTGGCGTTCTGACCAATCACAAGCTTTCGTAATCCGTCTCGTTCGACGGATGTTTAAAAAAGTGGGCTCGACTCCGTACGTACTTGCGTGCCTGCCGGAGCCCTACGCAAGGACGGATAATGGTGTTGCGTGTCTCCGCACTGACGCAGACGGAGAAGCATAAATCAGGCTTTAGCCATTGACGATGTGAGGTTTAAATTCAAATGCAGTGCAGAGTTTTTTACCTGAAGAGGGCGCAACACTGCCAGTTTTAGGCAGAAAATTTTAATCTTAACTAATATGTACTAAAGTGCCAAATTATTGACTACACATGTCTACTGCATGATTAGACACTCATTTATATGATTTATCAGCAAAAAATGTTGATTTGGGGGGTGGCTTGCTCTTTAAATCTCAAGATTACATTTTGTACAGCATTTTTAAGAATATATTTTAAGTAACTAAAAGTTACTTTTAACAGTAACTCATTTCTTTTTGATGTGAGTAATCAGTAAAAGTAACTTTTTGAATGAAGTAATTAGTAACTGTAACTAGTTACCTTTTTCAGTAACTAGCACAACACTGGTGACGTGTTTGCATGCCCTTTGTCCGCCATGTTTGTTTATTATAAAATCACAATTGATCTTCAGAAGTTTTGCGAGATTTCTCTTCTCACATTATTTCTGTCCAATGTCATGGTCTGCGTTCTGCGTCTCCCTCATGTGTCTCCTTGTGTTCTCCATCCCTCTCTAGGTTTCCCTTATGTGTCTCCTTGTGTTCCTTATGTGTCTCCTTGTCTGCATCCCTCCTCATGTGCCCCCTTGTGTTCCCCAGCCCACTCCAGGTTTTTCCCCTTAGATGTTCCCCAGCCCCCTCCAGGCTCTCTCTAGGTTTCCCTCACATTTTCCCTTAGTCACCTTTCGTCATTAGTCTTCTGTTAGTGTTTCTCCAGTCAGTATTCTCCCTTTAGTGCATTTGCTCCCTTCCCCATTTTTAGGTCTGGTTTCCTCCCCTGCTCCGTTGTGCTCCTCCTCTGTTTATTAGTCTCACCTGTGCACAATTCCCTAATCACCCAGCCCTTGTGTACATAACCCTGTCTGCGTCTTAGTGTGTTGTTGGTCCATTGTTCTTGTCAGCGTTGTTTGTCTCCCCACCCCCCGGTTTTGGCTTTGTGCCCTCTTAGGTTTCTAGGTTGTTGTTTTTTTTGGCTACATCATTCTTAATAAACAATGTTTTCTTTTACATCCTCTCCTGCCTCGTGTCGTTCTGGGTGTCTGCACATAGGGTCCAACTTCTCCAACTCACAACGTGACATCTAAGTGTTAAATTGGTTTGTGTGTCCATAGCTCAGGAGGTAGAATGGGTTGTCCAATCATCAAAGGGTTTCCGGATCAACACCAGCTCCCTCCTCCATCCTGGGCAAGACACTTTGCCTGTGTGATGGTGCAAAACGACAGCCTCATCTATGTCAGACTGCCACAGGGATTTTCCACAGCCAAATATGTAGATTAGATTTCAATTGTTTTGATTTAGTTTGTGAAGTTCTTGTTAAAAGAAATGTTAATCACCCTGATCAGAACTTTTATTGATGCAGCATTTAAGAATATGAAAAGCAGACATTTAAAGTATTCCATATAAATGCATGAAGTTCTGAAAGAAAACTGTTTATGAAAGTGCTTTGAAGAGTAATTAATTCAACAAAGCTGTCCTAAAAGAGATGGGCACAACCATATATAAATCACATGTTTTAACTGTAAAATTAAGTTCCCTTTTTATATTTAGAATGTGTTTTTTTTTCTTAAAACTTGCTGTTGTGTCGAGGCTCCGAGCCAAGGCTGCATCATGTAAACACTTCAGCAGGCACAGCATCACACCAAGTGGCTTTGGTCTCAATACTTCGACGTATTTATAGTGCGTTTATTTAAAATTTTGCTCAAAGGAAATTAAATAATTGACCTGGGACTTGACTTTGGCATTCTCAACTTGAAAGCAACACAAATCGAGACCAATCCATCTTAACTAGGATTTCCCAAGCTTTAAGACTTCATACTGATAACAAACAATGAATTCCTGGTACTGATGCATTTTATAGAGTTTGTCCCATTAGGAGAACATGTCAAGCTGGAATCTGGAGCTCAGTCAACTCCCAAAAGTATCCATCATTATTAAAGACTAATTGAGAAGCTAAAAAAATTAAGTAATGATGGCTGTTGTTGTTTAGAGACCTCAGAGGGACCAGTGGAATGCATTTGAGTGTACTTGTGGGACATGTGTATATGTTTGCTTGTGTGCATGTGTGTGTGTGTGTGTGTTTGTTTGACATCAAAGACTGGAATTCTGATTTGCCATTCATTCCAGGAAAGTCAACAAAAGCTCAGCCTTGAAAAGCCAAGTGCATCCTCAAAATAGTTCAGGTCTTTTGAATCGAGTTGCAAAGGAAATGGTAGAAACAATCACTGTCTAGTGATCCAAACTTCAGTTTGGAGATTAGTTCTGATCAAACTGATGAGGTAACGGCTAGTAACAATAGGGCCAGTTATAAAGTCATTCTAGTCTTTAAAATGTAATAGTTTTCATACATTTCACATTTTGCAGTTAATCGGGGAGAATTATTATGACATCCCTGCTAAAAGTGCTAAAGTGCACATGCTGCTATAAATAAATCTATGTAACAAACTCTAATATAAAATGCATTGTGGTATAAAGTTTAAGTATATTTTTTGCTCATTGCTACAAAATGTTTGACATGCTTTAAGAAGGCAGAAACAGGCACAACTCAGACATCTGTTTGGTCGCACTGATCTGTTTCACCTAACTGAGGCTGTTCAAAGAGCTATCTACTACAGGTGAGATATTAATCGATCCTAACAGTTTTTTTTATAGAGCCAGACTCCAGCCAGCATACATAGAAGGGCCCCTTATGAAATATATATGTGCAAACCGTGGCCCCACAGGAGTTTGCCCGTAAAGATTTTCACAGGCTTATGTATAAGTCAAACCACTTGGGTGCCTCTAAAAACCCATGTAGGAGCCGTTAAAATCTATGTGGACAAAAATCTCAGCAATCGCTCGTGGGGACATCATGTAAACTGCAAACAAAACCTGTTGGGAACCCTACAGTTGGCCACATATGTAAGGGGCCCACCTATGTATGCTGGCTAAGGTATGACCCATACTTGCTCATTTGTATATTATTATTACGGTGACATTTTCTTAAGTTTGTAACACATTTTTAATGTGTGCTGCAGTTTTCTAATTATCGTACCATATAGTTACACAATAGGTTTTAAAAAGAGGTAAACCAAGTAATGTAACAAATTTTACCATTGTCACTGCAGCACTGTGCAAAAGTTGTCCCAAAAAGACAGCAAATGTTGAGTAAAATTACTCATTTAACAATGTTTATTAACCCAGCCCTAACAGCTTTCATAAGACTCTTCAAGAAGGTTTTTAGTTAGTGTTGTATACCTTGGTGTGTGTTAGTTACATGCACTTATTAATTTTGAGTTAAGGAGATGGGTTTGAATTTAGTGCAGAGCAGTGTTAATTTCCTTGACAAAATATATTAATTTTTTTGTGATGAATGAATTTTTGCGAACAAAAAAACTAAAACTTAAATGTGTGCTTCTAACAAAGACTAAATTATGACGAATATTGATCAACATATTCATTGACAAATAAAAGACGATGAAAATCCAATCAGAAAACCAAAAAAATGGGAGAACGGAAAAAAGAACCAATCAGCAGAATAGAATAGGCGGGACTACACGAGAACATAACCAATCAGAGTCCGGAGTTGGCCGCAGTTTGAACAAGCTACGGGTAACAGTTGAACAATTGATGTCTAAACAGGAGAAAATATCTGCAGCTATAACTGGCAATCATTATTGTTATCAAAACAACTATAAATATAGTTTTATTGATCTAAAACTGTGAAATGTACATTTTACATATGTATTTTGTTTTAAGTAGGTGTAGTTGACATTTCCTTTACAGACACTCAAAATTAGTGCATCAGAAGAAAAATACATATATTTTAGTCGACTAAAGTCAGACTAAAATTAAAACTAATCGGACGGCTAACTTGTGACAAAAATTTAGATGAATTTTATTCTAAAGCCTAACTCTAAAACTACATTTATTTGTTAAAATTGACACAGCTCCAAAGGAAGTCTCGTGAAACATGACTCAGAGCTGAAATGGATGAAAACAAACCTGATCCAAGCCTATGAGGGTTACGTTTTAGAGACTAAATCGTCCTCGGTCATCCATATCATCAACAAACACACCCAAAAAAATAACTAATGCACAAGAGCACTTGTGTACACACACAAACACACACACACACACACACACACACACCCTCCAGCAAAGCCTTGATCAAACCACCTTTTAGAAGGCGACGTCACAGACCATTAGCCAGAAAGACTCAGATCTGTTCATTAGGTACATTAGCAAGTAGCCTGCAGGACTCAACCATCAGTCAGTGATGTTAACAATAACAGAAGCAACGACACAGATGTGGAAAAAGTGGTCCCTTTATGTAACAGTTATATCATTATGAATATGAATGCTTCACAAAAGAGAGCTTAAAAACCACAATTAACTCCTACACCTAAAACGATCATTACAAATCCATCATTTGTTAAACTTTAATTGAACGAATGTAAATGTCATTTATTGTGAGAGATTAGTTACAACACTCAGAAATAATCAATGAAGGCACTAAAACTACACAATGTTAAAGGAATCATAAGAACACATCATAACAGCTGGCAGATGTGCATGAGAGCATGAGTTGTAGCATCCATTTGGTCTCGTATCAACTTGAGTTTTTCATATAGTACGGGTTGTATCAACTAGTCGACTAGTCGACTTCACCGCTCTGTAGTGACTTTTTGTGACTTTCATAGACTAGTCGCTGTCACGTGAGGATGACTGACAAGATGCAGTCCTCGGAAAAGACAGCAGGTGACGAGCCCCTGCGCGTTGGGAGGCGACACGCTGAGCCAGAACACGGTAAAGCAGACATTTGACCAGATTGTGACCTTTACCCTCTTGCAATTTAACCTTCCCCTCACCCCCATCCTAACCTTAACCAGCTTGCGCATGCAAAGCTCTGATCGTTGACGCGCTCCAGACATCTGCGTCCTGAGCACGGCCACAAAAACATTATCGCCACCTCAAAAACAAATTTAACACCCGATCGTCATGTCGGCTCATTTCCTTTTATGTTTTCTGTCTTTTATTTGTGCCTGATGCGTGGAGCGGAGCACATCACCTGTTTTGTCCTCCGGTGACGCAAATCACCGGTGCGGTCGGCGCGCAGCTCGCACTCCGCTGTTTTTGCGGTCAGTAGATCTAACTTAGAAAATGTGGGCGCAATTTTAACTGTCACAAACTTCTGCGACCCCCCACCCGCCACACACACACACACAACCACCACCACCACCCCCCGACGTGTATGACGTCATCAACGACTAGTCGAAGTCGAATACATTTTCATTACTTGACGGTAAAAAATTAAGTCATGCAGCCCCTATCATATACCAGAGGGGACTACATCACCCTCTGGCACCACAAACAAACATGTCTAATCCCAGCAGCCAAATATTCCCACCTCTGGATTATAAACTAAAATTTAAGACATTCAAAACAACTAGGATAACATCTAAAAAAATTATCTTTACAGAAAAAACACAATCATTTAGTCAGAAAGGCCATTTTTATCAACATATTCTATAATAAGAGTGTACATTCTGTTTCATTTCTCAGTTAAAAGAAAAAGAGGTTGATTAATACTGTTAATGCTTTACATGTTTATTGTGTTTATAACCTCCTCCAAGGCCAGCATTCTAAATGATTTCCTGTGCAAAACAGCATTAATGTAGGGTTTATATGTTAGGGTATTTTAGTAATTTAGCACAAAAATGCACAATGTAAAAAAAAAATAAGAATAAAAAACTGGATGAATCCTATGTTGGCACCACCGTTTGCAGAACAGCAGGACTGACAGTCACATCTGACCTTTAAAAACAGAAAATCAGATCTGCATGTAGCTGGAATCCCACGAGACTTCAAAAGGGCATGAATATGATGAGAGCTGTAACCCAGCTTTAACACTATCTCAGGAAAACTCCAGAAGTCAAAATCCAACACCCAAGTCAGTCCTGTAAACAACTCACAGACAATAATAATCAGTCACGTTCTCAGTTTGTATCAGCATCTGTCAAAGAGCATGGGAACTCAAAAGATCCTCGTCTATTTTTGATCGACTTTGTGTAACAGTGTGTGTTTTGATGACCTTAGAAATTACATTTCCACATGTGGGTACTAAGTAGATACTGAAAACACCTCAGAATGATATAATGGGATGTGGATTTAATCAATCTGCTCCCTGGCAGATTGAACAAAAATCCCGGACCTGTGAAAAAAGGCTGGCAGATGGAAGGAACGTTTTTAATGAAGAAACTTCCATCTTTCAAGAGGGAAAAGTCTTTTTTAGGAAGATGGATTACCTACTAAGATGTTATGGGACCTGTTCCTCTGCATTTATAAAAGGTAAAATTCATTTAAAAGAATAAATAAGTTAACGGATGAGTCAGTTAATCTAAAGTCCATTTTCATCCATCCATATTCTAAATCCGTCTTTTTCCTGTTCAGAGGTCTAGGGAGCTGTGAAGGTGGAGGTGGGCGTTACACCAGGACACGTCTACGATCCATCACTGATCCGTATTTGATACAGCACCTTCTAGGGTTTTACAACCCCCCAAGGCGCTTTACAACACAGCCAGTCATTCGCCCACACACATTCAAACAATGGTAGTGACGAGCTACAATGTAGCCACAGCTGGAAGGTGGGTTACGTTTCTTGCCCAAGGACACAATGACGGCAACAGATGGGGCTCGAACCTGCAACCCTCCAGTTATGGGGCGGGCTCTTAACTCCTCTGCCACCGTCGCCCACAACAGAAACAAACACTTACATACTGAGGTGTAAATTAGAGCTGCTAATTAAAGCAGCGTGCGTTTTTGACCTGTGTGAAGAAACCTGGGTACATGGAGAAAATCCAAACGTGCACCTTTAGCTTTGATTACAGCACACATTCACAGTGGCATTGTTTCAATAAGCTTCTGCGATGTCACAAGATTTATTTCCATCCAGTGCTGCATTAATGTTTCACCAAGATCTTGCATTGATGATGGTGGAGTCTGATCGCTGCACAAAGCCTTCTCCAGCACATTGCACAGATCCTCAATGGGGTTAAGGTCTGGACTCTGGTGGCCAATCCATGTGTGAAAATGATGTCTCATGCTCCCTGAAACACTCTTTCACTATTTGAGCCCGATGAATCCTGGCATTGTCAACTTAGAATATGGCCGTACCATCAGGGAAGATGGAATAAGCTGGTCATTCAGTATATTCACATATTCAGCTGACCTCATTCTTGAAGCACATCCTGTTGCTGAACCTAGACCTGACCAACTGCAGCAACCCCAGATCATAGCACTGCCCCCACAGGCTTGTACAGTAGGCACTAGGCACGATGGGTGCATCACTTCATCTGCCTCTCTTCTTACCCTGATGCACCATCACTCTGGACCAGGGTCCATCTGGACTCATCAGACCAGTTTTTAGTAATGCGTTTGACCGTTTTTAACCCAATTTTTGTCATTTCTACAATCTCCTCAGATGTTTTATCTGCTTGATGCGTGCCAATGATCTGACCCTTTTCAAACAGACTAACATTGTCTACAGCTACCAAATGTGTCTTTCCACATGGTTGTTTAAGAAATGAGAAGCAACTCACTGCACCAGTAAACAAGCTAAATAACTTGTTGCCAGCTGAAAGATAATTACCCATGAGGTAATTACCCAATTGGAGGCTCGTATCTATTTGCTTAGTTAAATCCAGCTGGCTGTGTATTTGTGTTCATGCAGGTTGCATTTAAAACACCAATATACTGCAGAGAGAGACATCAGAGCAGTATTTTTAAATGCTTAAGGACTAGAGATGCTCTTATAAATTAATAGTTTGGTGAAAGAAGCCAAATTTCATTCGACACAGCGTGTAAGTGGAGTGAATTCTTTTATTTTCTAGAGAGGTGCCATGGTGTCTTGTTTTCCTGCTTCCTTCCATGAGCCAGCACTAGTGAGATAATCCTGCACGGCACTCATAAGTGTAATTTTTTTTGTTCAAGTATGTGTTTTATGCTACAGTAATCCCATGTTACTACAGCATGATAACTTGGCAGGGCTCCTAGGGAGAAGCACTGAACACATCAAAATGCAGGATCAAGTTTCTTTGCGACGTGGTTTCAGTGGAAGCAGAATTTGTGCCAAAGCTTGCATAAGGGTGTGTGCTAAAAGCATGTGCTACTGGCATCTAATGCTGCATGGAGTGGGAGGCGGACTTAAGCTTCTGTTCTACATTAGCACAAACCCAAAACATTAAAATAACATGATTAGTATAGAAAAGGTCAAGCTTTTCTCGTCAAATAAGCTCTAACCAATCCAGACGAGAGGTTTGGGGCACCAGGATGTTACAAACCGATCCTCTGAAATTGGGCGGTTGGACTCTCACGGAGCTTCACTAAGATGCCAGCAGATTTTAGTTGATTAATTAGGGGTGCTGAAATTTTATATACTCTGTGAGCTTTTAAAGGCAGTTATTTGGGCCTGCTGCTGTTTTGTTGCTATGTGGAGAGCATGATTGAGCTACATCAACTAAAGAAGCGTCAAAGCCGTTTCCATGTGAATCTCAGGGTGCAATAGCAGACTGGCAGACCACTGCATGCTGAACAGAGGAGGAGTGTTACATCCTCTACCTCTCAGTCATCGTAATTTTAAATCTGATTAGTGTGGCACAACAGGAAAAATAAAGAGTATTGCATTATTATTATTAGAAATGATTATTATCAATCAAATAAAGATCCCATTTTTAACTATCTCATACATCTCATTCGTTTCTAGGATGAAAAGTAATAAATTAGCCAGTTTTGGATGGCTGAGACTTAAGACTTAACAAGGATGCCCTGTCAGATCTGCGTCCACAACACTGAACACGGGCGGTTGAATATAAAATAGCAGGAAAAGCACAGCTATTAAATCAGATGGTGAGATGAGTTTTCTGCTGAATCACAGTTAAAATACACATAAGCCCATTCATGCATGCTGTTTTTGTCAGTAACTGGTATATTTTATCTTAGTTTGGCCATCTTCTTAAAGAAAAGCCGTCTTTTTTCACAATATTTCTGAAAATAAAAATAAAGTTGTTTTTCACTCCTGCTATGTAAGCCAGTTATATTTCCAGCATCCTAACCCTAACCCTAGAAAAATAGTTGATGACTGGGACATTTGTGTATAACTAAATATGGTTTACATCAAATCTATTATATTTAAAGCAAATCTATTCATTCTAAGCACCTCTCTCTCTCTCTCTCTCTCTCTCTCTCTCTCTCTCTCTCTCTCTCTCTCTCTCTCTCTCTCTCTCTCTCTCTCTCTCTCTCTCTCTCTCTCTCTCTCTCTCTCTCTCTCTCTCTCTCTCTCTCTCTCTCTCTCTCTCTCTCTCTCTCTCTCTCTCTCTCTCTCTCGTCATGTTTGGTTTATTGATTAAATGGTAAATCAAAGAACGGAGCGGTCGGTCTTAAAGAGATGGCCGGCACCCTTGCTGGAAGGAAATTGACTAAAAATACAGATGAAAGGCTCCATTGTCTATGACAATCCAAGATGCTCATGGCAAAGATGATGCAATTTAGCACCACTCCAGTTTAATCTTGTTTCCAATTCTCAAGCAGAGTCCTTGTAATGAGACCATGTGTGTCCCAAGCCTTCAAACCAGAACACTCTTGTTTAGCTGTTGTTACAGACCTGCTGTCTGCAAAAAAACAGCTGCTCCTGGGTATTTCACTCTTTTAAATATTGAATCGCTCTTTTCTTTCCATGACAGCATTTGCTGAAATGACACCAGATTTCCCTTCACTGACAATCTGGTCATTGGAAATCAGTGCACATTTGTGATGCCCCTTTGTTGTTTTTTTCTGTTTGACATTTGAATGACCGTAGTTTTGAAGGCCAAAGGAAAAGGTTTAAAAAACTCTTCAAGTGTTCATCTTTAACTGACTTTCATTCAAATGCAAATTAGGTGAAGTTTATTACAAGCTCTTCAATATGTAGATCCCTCTTTTTAAGAGGCTGAACTGTAATTACTAAATTAAAATAACTGTAATTAAAACTTTCCTTTTTAAATCTAGGTCACAAAGCCTTGACAATCTGTTTCCTTGTATTACCATTTTGCGATGTGGACAACTATCATCTTTGACTATCTCCAAACACTAGGGGATGTAACGGTAGTGTTCGTGTTTGCGGGGTTTTTTGGTGTGAAAAGTTTGGTTCGGCACAGACGCCTGCAGAGTTTCCACAAGGACGTATAACTGTGTTGCACAGATTAGCTCTTAGTCAGCAGTGACACAAATTCAAGAACTGCGTCATTCGAAAGACGCGCCTTTCCTGGTCGATGTTTCATTGCTGACCAGAAGGATCGGAAGTGAATGGCTGTAAATTCAGACAGTCTTATCGTTTTGTTTTTGTTTTTACTGCATACAGCCTGTCACCTAGCAACCACTGCAACACTAAACAGAAGTTGGCGGTACATGCCAGACGAGCTACCTCTGTCTGTAATGAGAGGATATTATAAGAGGACATTACCACTGCCAACAGAACTGTCCTTTCAGAATAAAACACATTTTTATGTTTTCTTGGAATTTTTTGTTAGAAAATGTACTGCAGGAAAACAAAGTTTATTTTATGGCCTTAAAGGTGTAACGGTTTGGCCTGGTAAGCCATCCTATATAGGTGAATATATAGTCTGGCCACGGTTCATTGACAGCTCTGAGTCGTGGGGCGGGATCTACGGGTGTTTTTCAAACTGTCTTTGTATGCAATTGGATAACAAACATGATGTCACAGATGTCAGTCATTGAGGCAGCCTGCCATACTTCGTCAAAGAAGGTGCTAATGCATAATTTTTCTAAATAAACTTGGTTACTTCTATCTGCTCCTGACTCAAAGAAAAGCTCAAGTAAAAATAGTCCAAAGTTATTGCCAAAGCCGTTTCAAACAAGCCGTCGCCATCTTTTTTTCAGTAACATACCACCCACCAATAAAGCGCTGTGATTGGACCGCTACAGCTCCATCACCATTTTAGTTTTGCTCAGTTGCAGTACCTTCCCGCCCACCTGGCTGAGAGAGCACTGTGATTGGCCCACTATGGATGTCACTCAACGGGGCAGTCCGCCATTACTTTGTGGAAGAAGGCATAAAACAATATATTGTTTATCTAAATAAATGGGACAGCATTAGCTCAGGGGGTAGAGCAGGTTGTCCAGTAATTGGAAGGTTGCAGGTTCGATCCTGACTGCAACCAGAAAATAATGCTGTTGTGTCCTTGGGCAAAACACTCGACCTGCCCTGCCTGCTGCTGGTGGTCGGAGGGACCGGTGGCGCTAGTGTTCGGCAGGACTCACCTCTGTCAGTGTGCCCCAGAGCAGCTGTGGCTACATTGTAGCTCATCCCCACCAGCGTGTGAATGTGTGAGTGGATGGGTGAGCGACCCAGCATCTCTAAGACAGCACTATACAAACACAGGCCATTTACCATTACCATAAATAAACATGCTGTGATTCGCCAGCCACTGTGGAGGTTCCAATGGAGCGTGCCGAGATCAACATGCAAAGCTAAATCATTTTGCTTCAGCAAATGACGGCCTAGATTTTAGGTTAGTACCCATTTACAAAAAATAAACAAAAAAAGAAAATCTTTGTGTTTTCACTTCGTTCACTGATTCTACCAAAATGAACCGAACCGTGACAAAGGTATGTACCCAAATGGGAGCTAGTCACACCGTTACACCCTTCCAAATAGAGATGCAAATAACATCTAAATGTTTTCCTCAACAATAAATGATGAAGAAACATCCAACAGCCGTGCATGAATTAGCTTTAGGTGTCTTGCATTTAAATCAAACATATTCTTTTATTTATTTATTTTATTTTATTTTTGCATTTACTTGGATATTATTCAGAAGACAGCTAAAGCTGTGCAACTGCCTGTTGGTCAAACTGTGCACTTTTGTGTGCGTCTCTGTTTATGGTCTGTCTGGCTGCTAATGTCAGCCTCATGTCAGCTGTTTCCAAGGAAATGCGCTGCTGCCTAACAGTGTTACTCAGTCACAACTATCAGTGCACTGAGCCGACCTCAGGGGCCAGGGGTGATTGCTGGAGAGTACGTACACACACACACACACACACACACACACACGTGAGTGTAAGGAAAGAGGAAATCAGTGCAGACAGACTTGCCGGTTGCCCCGGGTCAAATGTGCTGCACTGGTTAAGTGGACATCAATGATGCAACAGCTACACACCCACACGATCGCAGGCACATCAAGCCTCTCGGTTTCATCTACTGAGCCCCTGCAGTGAAACCAAAAGCTCTTGCATTATTGATGGTCCTGTTCTGTAAAACACTGAACTTACACAAGCTGCAGGTAAACGTTAGACCCAGCAGTCAAACAAAAACATTTGGTTGACCTAAATGCTTTAACCTGAGGTGTACATGGATACTGACCCTCACTAAGTGTTCGGTAACTACAAGTTCTTTCCTTCTCCTTGAGCAGCACATCTAGAAACCAGCATCTACATGATCTAATGTCAGTTAAAAAGATGTTCTTCGGGTCCTAAAAACAAAAAAAAGCGTTCCTAACACTGATCAGTAATTGGACTGGAAATCTATTATGCTTCCATAACCCTTAAAACCACACAATACAGTTATTTGTTTTTCATCCCCAACAATCTGAAGTTAACTGCTGGTGAAAATACCTGACGCTTACACATTGTGTCTTATATCAGATGAGTTATAAAACAGACATGAGTCATAAGATGCACGCAGCCTAGATACTGCAGATCTTCGGGATATTTGCCGGCCGAGGGAGTTATTGCCTTCCTGGATAGAAAGCCCGGGAGGCACCAAGCAATGTAATATGTGTGGTTGCCCCTGGCAACAGCAATGCAGCTGGAAGTGCACGGTAAATGTATATAAAGAGGGGAGCAACAAATAGATCAGTGGTGGCAAAAGGATATTATGAAAGCAAGATGATTTGATTTGTTGTGACAGATTATTAAAAAAATGAATAATGTCTGAATAAAGAAAATACTTAAATTATTTATATTCTGACGTTTTATGTGAATTTTTTCTTTTGTTAGATTATTGATTCTTTTAGTTTAGGTGCTGGTGTGTGGATGTATTATTACTCAGATTTACAAGTTTACAGTCAGAAGATCAAGTTTTAAATTTATTATCCTGGAATTTGTCTAACCTGTTAAGAATGTTATCAAATAAAAAAGTATATTTAAGCTATTTATTCATTTTTGCACTCATTAAATGTCAGAAAAAAAAGACACTATAAAATACTAGTAATAAACTCACAGATGTAATAGTACTACTTAATTAAAAAAAGGTTACAGTTTATTGTTTTGCAAAGCAGAGTGAGCAAATGAGTAATTTTCTCCATTTTTAATGGCAGTTTCTCCGATTTACTTGATCTGATGTTGAACAAATTCAAGTCGCACAAAGGTTTTAATCAACTTTTCTTCAGGCCCAGATCCAAAGCGTAAGCCAATCCGAGAGACAGATGTCCTCTAGTATTCAACGCTTAGAACCACTTGTGTGTTTATTAAAAAGCTGAGCCTAAATGGGCCCCTTGCTCAGAGTATTCCATCCTTTTGCAGCTTCCGTGTCATCTGCAGAGTCTTCTATTTAAAGAGTCTGAGTTGATGATCTTAAATGACACCAAGATATCTCCAGTTACAGAAGCCAGGCTTCTTACGCTACCGTGCCAAAGAGGTAACAAATAGGAGAGCTCAGGTGGTTCTCTTTACAAGTCATATCAGTAAATGTGAACGACAGCTAGTGCAAAGCAGGAAATTCTAATTTCCTACAATTATATAATTGTTCTGAAGAAAAGTACGAGATCAAGCCAAAAATTGGCAAACTTTTATTCAAATTAACTTGGTAATATAAAATCGTCTGTGCTCCAACTTTCCCTGTTTGATCCCCCACCACAGCCAGTATGTCGCTGAACTTTGGCCATTGGTGAGGCAAAATTGTGGGAAAATATGCAAATTCTCAGTTGAACACTATTGCAAGAATTCTTTACATAGGTGGTTAACACAAGGCTGTTTCAGCCGTGAGTGATGTCACTGGTGTAATGTCCAGAAAGGCTCAATTCTCACCTACTTATTGACCTACATGCCACCGGTCATCTGCAGACATAATTCTGTTCTCTAAAGTGGATTTTACGTTCTATCTTCCAACAAGCCAGAAGATTCTGCAGTCCTTGTTGACATTTCAGGGGAACAAGATGTCAGCCTATGTTCCCAAACAAAGCCTTCTTTTGATAAGACTGCAGGATTGCACACTCTCATGAAAGATGAACTTTTACAACTCATAGGTTATAAAATCATTAAATAAACATATGGTCGAATGAACAAATGTTATATGAATACTAATATTAATGTTTGAGAAATCTGTGCCTAATTCATTGAAGTTTAAATGAATTTTAATATTACAATGAAACATTTTGATGTTATGATCAGTAATGTTTGGTTTAACATGTGAATCATTATCTACACTCATACACAATTTTCATAAAACATTAATTATTAAAGTTAACACCATGCAAATAGATATTTTCTTATCCACAAATCAGAGCCTCCTGTATCTGAGAAGGCGTGTGTTCTGAGGTTTGTTTGTTAACACCTCTTTTGTCCTGATTGGTCATGTAATCATAACATGGGAATATTAAAACAGAATCACTTGCTGAGTGATTCAGTTAGTTTTTGAGCAGAACTCCGGACTGGCCACCGGGGGAAAACTCTCTAACCACCGCATCTCTTGACAAGCTGTCAAAACCTGCATGCTACAGCTGACACAGAAACTTGCACCTTCAGAACAAAGCTGACACCGCTAAACGGTTCCTTCAGCCATCCAGAAACAGCTGTTCTAGACGCAAACCATTTCATCTATCTATTGTGACTCGGGAGACATCCTAGGACTGACTTGGTTGCATGGAGGTTTTCCTACGAGCCACGTGCATTTGGGGTCACCCACTCCATGACATCTCGGATCCAAACGGAGTCTCCAGGAATGGGTACGTAGGCATGACATGAATTACGTCTGATGCCGTTTTATAAAACCATAGTTTATTGCAGACCAAATTCCTTTCACACCCAGAACTCAGTTTCTTCTGGATACAAGGTTCTGATAAACACACCATTCAATCACCATACATCATATTCCATCCACTTATATTCATCCATCACATTCGTCTTATTTAACTGGTCTTGTTTTTAATTTGTTTAGAAAATAAATTTTTTACTTTTTATAAACCTGACTTTGTCTGAATTGACATGAAGTGTGTTTGATCACTGAAAAAGCAAAGAATCCTAGAATCTTCTGATTAAACATTCAAAGACCAATAAGGCTGATATCCTATATTTATATAGAATATCACATCTTATTGGTCATAAGTAAAGGTAATATATTAAGCTTAAAAGCAACATTAATAATTACCCGCTCTACACTGGTCAGCACCAAAAGGCGTCCACGGACATTAATAACATTAAAAGTTTAAATCTGTCAAAGTATATTGTATTTTAATCGATTTGGGGACAAGGAAAACATTTGTGTGACATAAAAAAAGCATTCGATGACCAGAAGAAGCACCTTTTTTACGGCACTCTGTAGAAAACCACAAAGCGGTGAAAACTAAAGATTTTTGCCACATTTTTAGCATCGGGACTTTGGGAAAAGCATTTTTTCAGCAGAATATACACTGCTCGTTTTCTTTTCCTTCTTTTTTCATTCACCAGCAACTTTTTCAATTTTACAAATGTCAGTTGTTTGACAACATCTGATGATGTCATTTCTAACTGAGTTACAACCAATCACCAATCAGAGTTAGCAACACGTCCCGTCCAGCGACTCTACCAGGCTATGTCCGTGTATTCCCCACTTCAGCTACTTGGTTGGTTCTGAAATGGCCCGGGAAGCGGTCCTGTCGAGCCAGCCCATATTTAGTGAAGCCACATGCATACCGTGACGGTCCAGTAGAATTACTTGGAAGTTCTGATAGCGTAAACATGCCAAGTTACAGCAAATTTTGAACAAGTTTAAAGCTCTAGAAACACAACTGAGATGCAACTTCTGCAAAGGAAACAGAGTCCTCAAAATGTTTGTGTTTTGGAAACTCCCTCATGAAGGCTGTTTGAAATTTGTCTGCAAAAGTCATTCTCCAGGTCATGCTGGTCCTTAAAGCGTCAATATCAGTCAATAGGTTTCAGAGTTTAGTTTTGCAAAATAAAGTTTATAAGCCTTCTGAAATAAAAAAAAACATGTCACAGGGGAACAGCCAGTTTTATTTAGATATTCATTTTAAAGTAGAGTTGTTGCAGCTTATCACTACTAAGAGCTACTTTATGAGCTTCCAATGTTGGAATGTCCCTTTGGCTGACTGGTTAGCACACGTGACTCTCACCCGGGAGTCTGGGGATCGAATCCCGCCCGGGCCCTCATTTCTCCACCTTGCCACACTTGGTGTTGTTGGCAGGATCCATGTTCCTCTTTGGTATTTTGACACAGACCCAGACAAAGGCAGCTCAGCCTCACATCAGTGTGTTCTTACATGAGTGACAACATTATAAAAGGCAACCTATAATAAATGGAGGTAAAAATTTGCACACAATTTGCTTAGTTAATTCATACCCTATATATGTTTGTAAATAGTACCTTATATTCAAAGTTAAGAATACCCAAAGGAATTGGGTAAATCTAACTGACACTTATTAGTAAATATTACCCAATTTCCTGGGTTAGAAAATAATAAAAACAAAAGTTGAACTGAACTTGTATTCACTGTTGCTAACGATTTTTTTTAGGTATGCTGAAATGTTTTTTCTTAAAATTTAAGTGCCTCTGTAACTGTAATTACATAAATACTTGAAATGGAAAGCCAATACAGCACGCAACAGTAAATGGAAACTCTGGCCATTTGTTCTATTTGTTAAATAAATAAAATAGGTAACCCGGTAGTGCTGAACTAATATTTATGGGCAAGTTCTACTCATTACAATTGGGTTATATTTGTTACTAAATTAAAAAAGAAATAACTAATTTTAGTGCTGGGTATTGTGGCCAATTTCCTAAATCGGTTCAATTTCGATTCATTAAGCTCTGAATCAATTAATCACGATTCGATTCAATTTGATTTGATTCAATTCAGTCTGGTCTTTATTATTTATTGCCACTACTAGGTGTTTCTCTGATACGTGCATTTAGTGTCTTTAAGTTTGTTTTTTTTTTCATTTAGTGGCTTATTGTTGGAACTTGGTGTTGCTAAGGTAGAAAACAACATTTCTATCATTTAGACGAGTTTTTTTCCATTAAGTAGATGTGCAGTTTGTGTATATTAGTATACTTTAAGCATGTTTTGAAACAAATTTGTACCCGGAAGTGCCTGCAGAACCAGTCCCATGTCAGTCTGGGTCAAGGGGAAAAGTCAATCTTAGGCCTAATCAACCGATTTTGCTAAATGCATATGAAATCAATCCATAATCGATTAAATCGATTTTTTTTACCCGGTCCTAACTAATTTTTCTTTATTTCAGTCTTTAACTCGTAAATTTAAGCACAAATAAAATAAGTGAATTATCAACCTGCTGTTAATGTGTTTTATTTCATTTATGATTAATTCTCATGTGGAAACGTTTCACATCTTATTTCTCCAAGGCCAGATGACTTTATATAAAAGAACATGTTCACGAGTTCTCTTTAAAAAGTGATCGGTTTGTCTTAATAACTTTCATTTTCCTTTATAAACCATCCACACCTTACTCAGACTGATAAGGAAGTAATGAGCACTGTGCCAATGTATAGCAAGTGCTTAAAGGGTCAGGTGAGGGAGAATTACGATGCAACTCAACATGTGTTCAGATAAGAGGTTGATGGATAAAACTGCATACTGATACCCTCACCAATGTTTAAGTGTAATGGGGAGAAATGCACCTTCTCGGCAGCAAACCAATGAGAAAGAACAGCTGTTAAATGGCTACTTACGTCTGTGTCAGGGCCCTTATCTGCCCCCGGGCAGGAGAACGTGACAAGTTCATGGCACCGCTTGTGGACCACAAAACAGCAAACTGCAGGGTGAAGACAGTAGAAGAAAGACGTAGACGCCAGAGAAAGAGAAATACATAGACAGATGGGAAAGACAGACAAAGAGGAAAAAAAGAGAAAGTGTGACATGGTTAAAATCCAGCGTTTTATCACTGACTGATGTACAGACACCAAACAGAGTTGCAGATTTAAAAAAAACATGATGAAGAACTTAAAAAAATGTAATCTTTGTCATGTTTCAAAATGCCCTCATACTGTTAGGACAGGAGCTGTATTCACACACACACACACACACACACACATTCACAACGCAGTCTCCGACAAAGACAAACAGATCCGTGGACTGGCCCTCTTGTCTAACATGCATACACTGAATTCACATTCAGGCGTTCACACTTGAGTTCTCGTGCCTACACACTGTCAGAGCACACAGTGTCATTCTCTTGGTCTGAGTGTCGGGTCACTGAGTACACGAACATACAGACGGTGTAAGCAGCTGCGCCAATGTGGAGGACGGTGTCTGTTCCTGGTTCTCAAAATCTGGCTAACCAGAGACGGGACAGGGTGAACGAGGACAACTGGATGTATACAAATCTTGTGTCTACTCATCCAAGCTGAGAGCAAATGGGCTCTACGTATGACTTTGTTTGAAACAACAACCCTGGTTTCTTTCTCTGACAAGTACGTGCTTTCAAGGCCAGAGCTTGCAGCACGGCATAAAAGATCTGGACTGATGGTTTTCAATAGGCTCCATTCCCAGTATCCACCACTCTGTTAGAGAAAGTGAGGCACTGATAAAGACCTTGTTTCACTCTCAGAGTTGCGCCTTCTTTCCACTAGACGCGAAAGTGGCCAAATAGAGGTGTTTTGTCCGCAAGCTCTCTTCCAACCAGGAACGATTCTGACGCAAACAGGAGCAAAAAGTACCACACAGCTGATCCCGTGAGGTCACAAAATCACGCAGACATTGAGCAAAGAGGTAAATGTGTAAAACAACAACGTTTATGAATGGCTAAATTGTAACTGTTTGTTACAAATAAGTCAATGTCTTAAAAAATGCGTCTAATATGGCATCGCCCCACTCCCATGTATTTTAAACCCAATTTTCAGTTATATGTTACGAAGCAACATTTAATTCATTTTCACCAAAATGATGGATATTTCCAGATATTAACGGTAAAAACTACACATTATCCCTTTAAAGCATAAAACATTTTTCACTTTGACACAAGTCACATCTGCGTATCAGATACTCGTACAATGTCTGCAGTTTCAATCGTCGGCATTCAGCGGCACCGTGAAAGAGACAGAAAAATCCTGGTGCATTCTCCATGTTGGACTACATAAACACTGGTGCAGCAGTTTGTTTGTAATGTGGGCAGAAACAACCCTGTCAATATTTACTGAATATCTGCTTCAGATCAAATGCATATTCCTATGAATTACTTTGGAACTCTTGCAGAACATCAACAGTTTTGTGGATATTCAACAAACATGGCTGTAAAAGTTTGCACGTTTATTATTTTAAAAATTACAAGGAAGTAAAGAAGTGTGATGATTAACGGACCTGAACGGAGCCGCCGTTTATCTACAATTCAGTAACGTAATCCAGGTGTAAATATTAACTCACCACTTTAGATAAAACACTAAAAGTAGCATTTACTTTCAAAACAACTTCCAGAACATTCTTAACAGGAAGTCCTGGTAAAACTATTGACTTGTTTGGGTTGTGAAAAGTTTCTGGTCACATGCTAAATGTGTTAAAATCTTCTACAGTCTCAACAAAATCTGCTCTTATGAGGAACACATCAATAGAGAAAAACCTAGGCCTGCAGCAGAGATGCCAGCAGCGACATCATGTTTGCACGAGAACAACAAATGTGATGGAAACGAGTAAAAAGATGAGTCCAGAAATGCCATAAATAGCCATTAAAAGAATGGAAATCTGATTTAATGAGTCTTTAATTGGAGGCAGAGACAGTTAACAGATGGCATCTTCACGTGTGGTTCTCACTCTGAAACACGATGAGAAAAGTGTGATGGTCATGTTGGGAACATATAATTATGTCTTAGTAGCCATCTATGAAGCTCAACAAAAAAAAAAGCTTTTGAAATCAAAATAAACAGATGACCTTTTAATTCTTCCTCATAACAACTGTCATTCACTGACACGGTTTGTGAGCAAAACGAAAATAAAATACACTAACGCTGTGCAAATATAGGAACTCCCTCACAAATAACTCAGATGATAACTTCCTTTAGAGCGTGTAAATGTGCAATTGAGAAAATAATACAACTTAAACTAAACAGGAATCATACTTTCACTGCATTTTTTTGTCAGTCATCATGGTATCTGCAGACCAGAATAAAATCAAATCCCGCCTGAACTTCTTGAATCTTGTATTTTATTAAAAAGTAAAGAGTAAGGCTGCAAACATCCACTGGCTGGCCAACAAAAAAGTGGCCACCAAAACAAAAACGTCACACAGTCTAAAATGTTGTTGGACCACTTTTAGCTTTGATTGTGGCACACATTCCCCAATTAACTTCTGCAATGTCAAAAGACTTATTTCCATGCAAATTTGCATTAATTTTTCACCAAGATCTTGCACTGATGATGCAGAACATCCCACAGATTCTCAATGGGATTAACGTCTGGATTCTGTGGTGGTCAATCCATGGGTGAAAATGATGTCTCATGCTCCCTGAACCACTCTTTCATTATTTCAGCACAAGGAATCTTGGCATTGTCATCTTGGAATATGCTTGTGCCATCAGGGAAGAACAAATCCACTGATGGAATAACCTGGTCATTCAGCTGACCTCATTCTTGGAGCACAAGGCTGCCAGTCGACTTCAGAGTTCATTTCAAGATCCTGGTTCTGATCTTTAGGGCCTTACATGGACAAGCACCATCATTCATTGGTGATCTTCTCAGTCCCTACACCCCCAGCGGGTCCCTGAGGTCCAGTGATCAAAGCCTACTGGTTGTGCAGCACCAGGCTAAAGGTCAAAGGTGACAGATCATCTGCTGCTGTGGCCCCCAGACTCTGGAACTCTCTCCCTGGAACTATCAGCTGAGATCAGTGGACTCAGTGGTCTCCTTTAAAAAGCAGCTGAAAACTCACCTGTTCAAGCTGGCTTTTGCGTGAACTTTGTCACCACCCTTTCCTTATTCTGTTCTTATTCCGCCTTTGCCAGGATCCATTGATTTCCCTCTTTCCTAATCATTTTCTCTCTCCCTTTCCTTACATTTTTTCTTTTCTTCTTTTAAACCTTTTGAAATCTTTTTATACTTTTGTTTTTTGTTTTTGTGAAGCGCCTCATGATTTTTATTTTGAGAAGCACTATATAAAAGATCATCTTTGTCTTCTTCACATCCTGTTGCTGAACCTAGACCTGAACGACTGCAGCAAGCCCAGATCATAGCACTGCCTCCACATGCTTGTACAGTAGGCCCTAGGCTTCTTACCTTCATGCACCCATCACTCTGGAACAGGGTCTATCTGGAGTCATCAGACCACATGACCTTCTTCCATTGATTCAGAATCCCAGCAAATTGTAGCCTTTTTTATTTTATTTTATTTTTATTTTTTTGGTTTGTCCAACTGATTAGTGGCTCTCTAATGGCTACACAGCTGTTTAGTCCCAATCCCTTCAGTTCTCTTTGAATTCTACGTGTGGAAATCCTCTAATTTTCACTATAACATAACCTGAGTCCTATTGTTGTTTTTCTTTTATTTGATTTGACCAAAGTGACCGTCGATCACGAAAACTCTGGATTTTATTTTTTTCGGCCGCATTTCTTTCTCCCCACTATCCTTCCAGTTTTTAATAATGCACGGAACAGTTCTTAACCTAACTTTAGTTGTTTCTGTAATCTCCTTAGATGTTTCCTCTGCTTGATGCATGCCAATGAACTGACCCTTCTCAGACTAACATCTTTTACACGACCACCAGATGTGTCTCTCCACATGGTTGTTTAAGAAATGAGAAGAAACTCATCGCACCAGCTAGGGTTAAAACACTTGCTACCAGCTGAAAGATAATCGCCCATGCAGCAGTTATCCAATAGGAGGTTCACACCTATATGTTTATTTAAATCCAGGTGGCCACATTTTTTGGCCAGGTGGTGTATCTTGTTTACTTTAATAATGTCAAATCAATACAATCCCCCGAAACACACACACACACACACACACACACACACACACACACACACACACACCATCATCATCATCATTATCATTATCAACCTGACTTCCTCAGGCCTCTGAGGAGCCATCAGTCAGTGGAGTCCATTACAGCATGAAGAATAACTCACACCAACCTTCGGACAGACAGGTCATACATCTCACTAACATAAAACCTCCATAATTAATCCTAAACTGAAGGGAACAAAACGTCCCGGTTCACTCCGTGAAGTCCAAAATGACCACAGCCCACTGCTTTCATTAAAACACTATTCTGCTGCCTTTCTTTATGTGGTGAAATTTTTCTTTTTAAAAAGTGATTTCTTGCAACAATTATATTTTACATTTCAGCTACTCTGCTAAATAATAGTTCCCAGTGTTTTATTTTCTGTTAGGAAGTAATACAGCCCCTAACAAAGTGTAAAACATCACCTTCTTGCAGAATCCAGCCAAATTTAAATGTTCAAAGACAGCTTAAAGTGCAACGTGTGACTTTGATTAACTTCAGGGTGTCACTATGGATCAGCAGGGTTAAGATCCAAAAACAAACAAACCAAACTAAAAAGTTCAATCATATTTTGAACCCCTTGAAGCAGATCAGATATGTTTTTCTTAAGGTAACACAAGCAAGGATTACAATGATCTTTTCTTTGTTGTTGTCGTGGGTGATTTCTGGAAGTTTGCCCGTGTTGCTTTACACAACAGAGACACACATAACCTACACACAGCCAAACTGACAGAAGGTTTTAAACAAAACAATATTTTTTGGTCAAAACTTTATTGGAAAGGTGATCTCTGCCTCTTCCCAGCACTGCTTTAAAATCTCTACTTGGTCAGACACCGCTAGTGCCTCAAACATGCTAACGCTAAAAAAAAATAAAACAAATTTAAAGTTCATGCAGGAGCCAAAAATATAAGAAAAAATTTTTTTCATTCAGATTTAAAAATAACTGAAAGTGCTATAAAGAAAAAAAAGAAAAAAAAAGTAATTAAAGTTGCTCTTCCTTATCCTCCAGTACTCAGCTGCTTCGGTTCCATGTTCTTTCATCTTCCTAAACTTTAACTTGAATACCTTTCTGGGGTTGAACTGGTTCCTCAAATGCTGTTTCCTGTGCTGTGTGACATCATTCGTTTTCTCAGAAATGAAGTTTTGGTTCTTTAGCCTAAATCAAAAAGAAGAATTTTATTCTCGGGCCAAACCATTTTCTTTTGTTGGGGCTTGGGGGGGGGGGGGGGGGGGGAGCATTAATGTTGACTTTATTTATTATTTCTACTCTGTACGGAAGAGGATTAGAGCCACTGACAAGGAAAAAAAGAAAAGAAGGAGAATTCTTACCTTTTTCTCAGAATTCTGACTTTTAACCTCGGAATTCTGACAGGGAATTCTGGGAAAAAGGTCCGAATTATCTTTCTTATCTTCTTTTTTTTTCCTTTCAGTGGCCCTAATCCTCTTCCATACTTCTGACTTTACAGAGGGAACTGACCTTTGTTAAATACAAATTTTCTTTTCGTGAGGAAAATTTAACATCCAACTCTCCTGAACTTCTTCACACTATCTATCTATCTATCTATCTATCTATCTATCTATCTATCTATCTATCTATCTATCTATCTATCATCTATCTATCTATCTATCTATCTATCTATCTATCTATCTATCTATCAATCTATCAATCTATCTATCTATCTATCTATCTATCTATCATCTATCTATCTATCTATCTATCATCTATCTATCTATCTATCTATCTATCATCTATCTATCTATCTATCTATCATCTATCTATCTATCTATCTATCATCTATCTATCTATCTATCATCTATCTATCTATCTATCTATCTATCTATCTATCTGCAGTTAAGAGTTACAGGACCTTTTAATTATAATTAATGTAAATGTTTAAAATTCCATCTGGGGTGGGTGATATCATGTCATTCATAATATTACCAGTTATTATTTCCTGCCAAGAAAAACAATCTATCATGTTAAGCTAACTTCATGATGTAGTTGCATCCACTAAACAGAGGATTATGTTCATGTGGGTCATTAGCATGAAGTTATTGAGGTTATCAAAGCAAACATGGCTGGAATCAGTTTTACTGTAATCTGTGCCTCTAAGTGTGTGCTGCTGTAATGAGTGGATGTCCCCACTGTGGGACTAATAACATCTACTCTATTTTATTCTATTAATTCATATCAGCCAGTAGGAAAAAAAACAGTGAGGAATTTTGGCCTTTCCAGGCTTCCGTACCTGCTGGTACCTGGTAATGGAGGAGGGGTTCATCTCACAAACAGGAAAAACACACTGGTGAAGCGGTGAATTAAAACATTAGGAATCCACGCCACCAACTAATGTAGGAGAGAGAACATGTGAGTGAGTCACCACGGTAGAAAGACTAGCTTGCTGTGAGCGAGGATCAGTGGCTGATGAGTGAAAACAAAAGAAAAACATTCGGGACTGAAACTCCATCAACACCGGCTGGCGACGCGGCTGCATTTCTAAATAGACCCTTTTACTGTGTGTAAACAATATGACGTCAGCGAGAATGCGCGCGCAGCTTGGCAACAGAGAATGGCGTTGTTTCAGGCTTTATCAAGCTACGCTGCGGGGTTATCACCGGCAAATCTTGAATGTTATATTATTAAACTCACTTTAACGAATATTATTAAACTCACTTTAACGAATGGCAACAGACTCCCGGATCCCTGTGGCATTACGGAATGGGTGGAAGATGTAGGTGCGTGGCCGGATATCCAGTGGCCAGATATATATATACGTTTTTAGTGGAGAGGCCCAGTAAGTACACACGTGAGAAGCTACGGGCATACAAGTCGTTAGATGCATACAACTATGTTGTCTGTGGCCACGTACAGAAAGTAAAATATCACGACATAGACTCTGAGTTTTGCGTCTTGAAGGCAGAAGTCCTTCCTAGCCAATGACAAGGACACAAGACCGCTATGTACGAGGCTTGGGTCATAGTAAACAAACCAGAGAACTACGTCTTCACAGCCAACTGTACCTGCATGGCAGGGTGAGTATAGCATAGGTTTCTTTTTTAGCGTGCACAGAGTACAATCGTGTTAATTTTAGAGAAATACAGTTTATACTAATATGCAGTGGGAAAATACAGATGAATTAGAATGAAATGTTAATTTGAAGCATGAAATAAAGCGTATAAATTTGTTTAATTCTGTCATTTTGATGTTCCAGACTTGGGTCATGCTGCAGCCACGCAGCAGCAATTTTATTCAAAGTTGAGCGTTGTGTTAGGATGGGAAAAACAGAAAAGGCTGCAGTTACAGCTCAGGCATGTGCATGGAAAGACCTGAGCAGGAGAAACGTAGAACTTCGGAATTCTGTAAAGTTTCAGTCCACTGCTTGAAGAGAAGCGATTCTGGCATCCGTACACGCAACAACCCGACATTTTTATGTGCTCAGAACTTCAAAACAAAGGGTTTAAAACGCTGTTTTAGTATCGAGTGTGAATGAGGAAGCCTTCACTCTCGTTGCCAGGCTGCGCGCACAACTTTTGATGACGTAGGTAGTAAAAGGGTCTATAAAGCATGTCATTATGGCGGCGCGCGCAGTTGCAGCTCACGGTTCTGGGAGAACCGGGCATGCCCATCCCATCAAAAGCAGGTGGAGCTCACCGCTCCGTCCATCTCACACCCAGAGCGGAAAAAAGCACATCGGTTTGGATTATACAGATGGGATTATGTGTGAAATAACGCCAGTTAAATTATTACTTAAGTGTTTTTTGTGTGCATGTTGTTTAGTAGCTAATGCTATAATTAATATCATCTGGTTTCTTTCATAAGCCTTACACACTGTGCGTGATGCACGTTTGGGGAGCGCAGGCGCTGGTTTAGCGTGAGAGATTGGAGGTGTGGCATGAGAGCGTGTGAGGAGGGTCAAATGCGTGTGCCTCACGCTCAGTGCGTGAGAGTTGGCAGCTCTGATAATGTGAGTGTAGCGTTAGCAATGTTAACAACAGTAGGCTACACACAGCAACAGGTGCGCCACTTCCTTTTGGAGTTCTAATAAAGAAGTGTAAAGGGTGGCGCTTTTTTGTCTTTTCATCGTTGTTGTCTTGGATATCAGTTGGCTTTTAATGACGTATGCTTTTCGGCGAGTATGTTCGTGACGTTAGCATGTCCTGCTACAGCAAGACGTCGTGCAGCTTGGCTCAGTGAAATCTTGAACTGTATCTAGAGTCCTGACAGTGTGACATGAAGCAGTCCTTTGCAACAGATGAAAAGACACAGTGTGTGCCCAAGGCCTTAGACCCGTTCCCATTACAGGAACTTCCGAGTGATTTGTGGTCTCATACAGAGCACTGTAAAAAAAACTGTGCTTCTTCTGGTCATTGAACGCCACTATTTACATCACAGCCACAATCCCCATCCCCTGGATGGATTAAATTATTGTGTACTTTGACAGAATATAACATATAATGTTGTAACGTGAGGAAATATGGGTTTTCTGTAACAAAGGTTGTACTTGGCCCGGCTGGGTCAAAGCTGGGTCGCGCAGAACTTTCACCCACAGAGTGAGACCTTTGCTGACATGAAGTCTGCAAGAGTCTGCTGCAAACCATAACATCTGCTACCTGCAGTGCCAGAAGATGTTGTTCTCATGGAAGCTAGTCATAACATAACAAAGTCTTAAACTTCCTTTTCTTTATTTTAAATGTTGAATAATCATTATTATCATTTTGCTCATTATAAATGTGTTTTAATCAAATGAATGATTATTATGCTTTGGGTAATCATAATAACTATAATGAGGCAATGCTTAATTAAATAATGTTTTGAAGATGTTTTAGTGGTGACCTTCACACTCAAACACTCGCTCACACACACTCTCACAGTAAATTCAAAACACATTTGCTGACGCACAAGTTTTGCTTTGAGAAGAGAAAGGCTTTTGGTAAGTTTTCAGTTCATGATTCAGTCCGTGTTTCACAACGAAAGAGGGAGGACTTGTGAACAAACGCCAACGGGGAACGGGGCTGCGGCTCGTCCCGAGTCTTTTGAATTCTGAGTAATTTAAACTTAAGAAAGCGCATCTGCAAACGCTTTATCATCACGTGTACCGAGGGGCAACTCTGGACCGGGTCGCCAGCACACCTCCGTCTCCTCTGCCAGCCGAGGTGTCATCTGGAGTACCACCCTCCTGGGTCCCGGATCTAAAAGAGGGTCCGAATACGGTGAGGCAGTCCACGACAGATAGCGTTTGATGCATCTTTTCCAACGAAACCTAAGTTTATTCAAACCATCACTTTTCACTCAGACATCTGTTTCTTCCTGAAGCAAAATCAGACGCACACACGCACTCATCTCACCTCATTCTCAATTTTCACACATTCAACACAAGGTCTATTTGGGCAAGTTTAAAATATCAACTGTTAAAGATTGTTCAACAAAGTTGCCAATGTTGATTGTTATTTCCTATGCTTGTCATTTCAAAATCATTAGTTTAATTTGAAGAATTAAAACTTTTAACGTTCAAACTTGTCTCTTCATTGAACTGAAACACAGACCCACGGATATTATCGTCAGTTTATCGATTAAAACAACCTTTGAGTCTTCTTAAAACTATAAAATTTGGTTATTAATTTATTAAAAATTAATATCTCAAATTAATATGTAGGATGGTTCATCTTTCATAAAAGAGCAAAAACCATTACACTACAATGTCATTATCGTCCAATCAGTAATGCCACTCACTGCCGAAACGGTTGTGATATGCTGACATCTTAGCTAAGTCCTTAAAGGGCAGACTTTACACAAAGATATAACGTCTGAAGGACAGAGCCAATAAGTTTTCCCAGTCACCTTCCCAAATCCCAGAAATGTCACAGAACTCCTGCAGTGGGAACACAACTTTTGCCAAGAGTCTGACAGAAGAGGAGGCCAGGCTAGAGAGAGATTAAGGTGGTTGAAACTCGGTATCTAACGGTTTTCTCATTAGTGGTCAGCAGCTTGTGATCAGTTTTCCCAATGGCCTTGTTGTGGGAGTGATGCTAACAGCTTTTTAATATCTTAATCATCTTTGTCACTAACGTCTATCAGGAGGAAACAACAGGATATCTGATGAAGACAGCCTTCGGAGGCTAACAATTCACTACTAAATATAAGCTTTAAAAAAGATAAATGAGTTGTTCTAAACTGTGCAAGAAGTGAGATTTGAAAGATGTGAGTTCCAATGTCTGAAAACATCCAAAATGCCACTAAACAAAGAAAGCGTCTCAAGTGAGGAGTTTAACCATGTTTTCTGGAGGCACTGAAGAGACTCGTCAGCCAACACAATAATTCCCTCACTCAGTGGACAGGATTAATTATACAGCAAATGAGAGTCTGATGAGGCTTTTCAAATTACCGCCTCCCACAGCAACAAAAATTCATTTTCATCCCCAAAATATAAAATAAATGAAATCCACTCACTTTGGAAAAATCTATGTTTCGTTAATCTTTTTAAATTCAATTCAAGTTTATTTATATAGCGTCAAATCACGACAAGAGTCGTCTCAAGGCACTTCACATAGTAAACATTCCAGTACAGGTCAGTTCATTAAGCCAATCAGAAAAAAGTTTCCCTTATAAGGAACCAGCAGGTTGCATCGAATCACTGACTAGTGTCAGAGTCTTGACAGCAATCCTCATACTAAGCAAGCATGCAGCGACAGTGGAGAGGAAAACTCCCTTTTAACAGGAAGAAACCTCCAGAGAATCCTGGCTCAGTATAAGCAGCCATCCTCCACGACTCACTGGGGATCGAGAAGACAGAGCAGACACACACACGCGCGCACACACACACACACACACACACACGCACACACACACACACACACACACACAGTAGTGTTTCTATGGCTGCATTGTAATTACTTAGTAGATATTTTATTTAGTAAAATGTTAACTTTAATGTCTTTATGTGAAACAGACATTCCATGTAGGGATGGACAATAGATCGGTATCAATATCGGTATCGGGCCGATATTAACAACCGATATTTTTTCCATCTTTTCTCCATTGGTTTATCTGTTTCAGAGGATGAGGGGGGTGATGTGTATTTTAGTCATGTGACAGTGAATGTAATCATCTGAGAAGCGTGAATGTGTGTGGTGTGTGTACATAATAATGTAAATTTGGCTTTAATAATTTTCATTTTATTCAAAATTGCTGATTTTAGAAGCATTAATGTCAGTATATCGGTATCGGCAAATATCGGTTATCGGCCATAACAGTGATCTTAATATTGGATATCAGTATCGGCCCAAATATGTCATATCGGTGCATCACTAATACCATGTATTAGGATCGTTTTGGGATGGCACCATGCCTAAAGCGAGGCACAAACTGGAAAGGCTTCCAACAACGGATTGTGAAAAAAAGAAAATTCTAGAAACACGCTGATTCTTCCTGACGTAAAAAGTGAGTCTACTCTTTTTTTGGTGGTTTCGGTGTTTATATGGTCAGAGCAAAATATTCTGTGACTCTTCAAAAAAACAGTAAAAATGCTCTAAAACACAGGCAGTCTGGGGCTTTCTGTTCAGACAGTAAATCAGTTAAAAGATTAGAAACAAATTACGTGATTAGTTGAGTTTTCAACAAAATCCTCAATTATTTGACAACTGCAGCTTCTAAGGATTTTCCACTCACATATTTTGCTCCCAATCCCAATCCGAGTCATTTGATTATATCTACTGGTACCAAGTCTCAATCCGATACTTGAAGAAAAAAGGGAAAACACATCTAAGTCATCCTTTAATTTTTTTCCATCCATCCATCTTCTGAACCTGCTTGGTCCACGTAGGGTCGCGGGGGGGCCGGTGCCTATCTCCAGCAGTCAACGGGCAATCAGGCGGGGTACTCCCTGGACAGAGAGCCAGTCCATCGCAGGGCAACACAGAGACACACAGGACAAACAATCATGCACACACACACACACACCTAAGGACAATTTAGACAGACCAATCAACCTAACAGTCATGTTTTGGACGGTGGGAGGAAGCCGGAGTACCCGGAGAGAACCCACGCATGCGCAGGGAGAACATGCAAACTCCATGCAGAAAGATCCCAGGCCAGGAAGCGAACCCAGGACCTTCTTGCTGCAAGGCAACAGCTCTAACCGCTGCGCCACTGTGCAGCCTGCTTTAATTTTTTTTATTAAGGTATTTATTTATTTCTATTAATATTATCATTTGTCATTTCTTTAGTTAATCTGCCCAAAACATCACATTTAGGGAGTACATTGATAAAAAAAAACAGGTTCATATTATGAATAGATTTTAAAGTTGCACAGTTGCTTATATTTCTAATTGTTTACGTCCTTATTATGCGGCTCTATTGAGTGATGTGCATCGCTGTGACGGGGGAGGCATGCGGCGCCACGGCCAGCTGGCTAACTTTTATTTGCACAACACCTGTAGCTGCTAGTGGTCCAGCGTGGTCAGCTCAGGTGCTGCAGAATGAGAAACCATGTTTTGTTGCCCATCGGCAATTTCTGTCTTTATTAACGTATCTTTCACTGGTGACTTGCTCTGTTTTTCTTTTGTTAGGGATGCCGCTCTGAACAGGGAGTTAATGCAGACCGATGACTCGCTGTGCCTGAAGAGAAAAAAAAAGCCAAAGGAGGAAGTAGTTTGTTCTGAAGGTTTTTTATGATGCATCTGTCTTTTCCAGACTGTTGAATGTCCAGTTTATACACAGTACAAGTGGCTGTTACATTGCCTTCGCTGCTCAGTTTAAAATACCACCAAAATACAGAACTTAGCTCCCCTGTAACATGTTAGCTCTACATTAGCCTACTGGCTAACAGCTGCATGTTACGGTGTCTGAATTCCCGTCTGCCGTAAATGGTGTGAGGTACATTGTTGTTGTTTTCTTCCAAGAAACAAAGAATACAGATGTAAAGGAACTTGTTGAGATTAAAACCATGCCATTGTTGTTCCGTTTGCAAATCTCTTGTCTCAGGAGGATCTTTGAAAAGTAATTGTTGTTGTTTTATAAGATGAAATCCGGTCTTTTAAAATAATACGTGTTCGAGCCAGATTTCCGATCAAGTGCTTGGATCAGAGCATCCCTAGCAGCTTCCATTTACAGGGAACCAGGATTATGAGAAAATGGCTTAATACAATCTCCAAAAAAGCTAACAATCATCACAAGCATCTTTAATATTCTGTTGATTGAGCTATCTGCTTCTCACCAAGTGTTATGCAGGTACATTTTGATGCATGTTTAGTCATCTTTAAACTGGTCATGTGTGTGTGTGTGTGTGTGTGTGTGTGTGTGTGTGTGTGTGTGTGTGTGTGTGTGTGTGTGTGTGTGTATGTGTGTGAATCATGCTCAGGATTCTTCTCAAACGCCATCGCTCTCTGCTAACTGGCCCTTGATGAATGCCTGACTGGGTCCTTTCAGGTAAAGACCATCTTTTCACACATGATTGGTTTGTTTTGAAGAGCTGAGGGGCTTTTGGGTGCTACGAGAACTAACCCAGCAGTCGCTAATGGATTTAGAAAGGAGCAACTCGGCTGAAAATAAAGATTTTCTTGAGCAGGACGGACAAGGACATTGCTTCTCTCATGTTCTTTCATCTAGACGTAAGCGTTTGCAAAAAATACGAACGTCTTGGAATAAAAGGGGAGAAACTGTGATTAATGAGTGAACGAAACTTAATGTTTAAAAGAAAAACTTAAAGTTTAGGTCTGCAGCCTTTTTTCAGAGATGTGACACTAATGTCTATGGACAACACAAATTGCGCATTCATTTAAAAAACATATTTCCATGATGTTAGCATAAGTTTGTAGGAATTCTGCAATAAAACAACAAACGTCAACAGCTGTAAAAACCATTTTTACTCATTACGTATTAAGATCTTACATTAATTTGAATGTTAGTCATGTTAACTATTTTTCTGATGAATCAAATGTGTTTTTAAATCCTTCCACGTGTTTGCTTTTTGTTTAAATCCATATCAGACATTGTCATCCAGTCAAGCTTGTTTCACAGAGCCTCTCATGATGGTGTACACACAGTGTTTAAGAATTTACTTTCCTGTTAGTCTTCTTTCTACACGTCAGTACATCTTCTTAAGAGATATCTTCCCATGTTCAGACATGTTGGCTCTACTCCGTTTCAGCTGTCTTTCCCTGATTGTTGGTGATATACAAAAGGCCAGATGTGTTTGATTCAGTTCGGTTGCTTTGTCTGCAGGTTTCACAGTTTTAAGGTTT